>NC_038251.2:38549330-38849330 GCF_000004515.6 Glycine max | reverse complement strand
ACATTGAATCAAGAACACTTCAAGGTTCAAAAGGAAATTTGATTTCAAGAATCAAGAATCAAGTTTCAAGATTCAAGTTCCAAGAATCAAGATCAAGATTCAAGACTAAAGATTCTAGAATCAAGAGAAGACTCAATCAAGATAAGTATTAAAATTTTTTTTCAAAAACTGAGTAGCACATGAATTTTTCTCAAAAACCTTTTACCAAAGAGTTTTTACTCTCTGATAATCGACTACCAGATTGTTGTAATCGATTACCAATAGCAAAATGGTTTTCAAAAAGCCTTCAACTGAATTTACAATGTTCCAATTGATTTCAAAATGTTGTAATCGATTACAATGATTTGGTAATCGATTACCAGTGTGTTTGAACGTTGGAATTCAAATTTAATTGTGAAGAGTCATATCCTTTCACAAAAAACTTTGTGTAATCGATTACACTGATTTGGTAATCGATTACCAGTGATAGTTTCTAAACAAAATCAAAAGATGTAACTCTTCCAATAGTTTTCAACTTTTTCATATGGGTTTTTAAGTTTTTCTAAAGGTTATAACTCTTCTAATGGTTCTCTTGACCAGACCTGAAGAGTCTATAAAAGCAAGGCTTTGATTTGCATTTCTATGTACTTTTCCAATTCATTCTTTAGACAACAAACTTTTGCCAATTGATTTCTAAGTCTCTTTGAACTTCTTCTTCTTCTTCCTTTTGCCAAAAGCTTTCCAAAGTTTTCTAGTTTTCCAAACCTTGAAAACTGTGCTATTCATCTTTTTTAATTCCCTTCTCCCTTTGCCAAAAAGAATTCACCAAGGACTAATGAATTCTTTTTGTGTCTCTCTTCTCCCTTTTCCAAAAGAACAAAGGACTAACCGCCTGAATTCTTTTGTGTCTCCCTTCTCCAATGTCAAAGAATTCAAAATGACACAGTCTGAGAATTCTTTTGATTCTTCCCTTTCCCATATACAAAAGATTTCAAAGGACTAACCGCCTGAGAATTCTTTTGTATCCCCATTCACAAAGTTTCAAAGGTTTAACCGCCTGAGAACTTTCTTAACACATTGGAGGGTACATCCTTTGTGGTACAAGTAGAGGGTACATCTACTTGGGTTGTTGACTGAGAACAAGAGAGGGTACATCTCTTGTGGATTAGTTCTAGTGGAGGGTACATCCACTAGGTTGTTCAAAGAGAACAAGAGAGGGTACATCCCTTGTGGATCTTTGCTTGTAAAAGGATTTTTACAATGTTGAAAAGAAATCTCAAGGACCGCAGGTCGCTTGGGGACTGGATGTAGGCATGGGTTGTTGCCGAACCAGTATAAAAACTCTTGTGTGTTTGTCTCCTTCTTCCCTACTCTTTTAATTTTTGTTGTGCACTTTAACTCCAGCTTTTACTTTTGGTTAAGTTTCTTTTCTATTCTTCATTTACTTAACAACATAGTAAAAGCCTTAGAAGAGTAAATTTTTAATTAGTAAAGGTTTAGGAATAATTAATTCAACCCCCCCTTCTAAATTATTCTAAGGCCACTTGATCCAACAATCCTAGTGGGCATGATCTCTAACTCTCCCAACCTTCTGCACATGAAGAGTGGCATTAAGTTAATACTGGCTCCCAGATCAATAAGAGCATTTCCCACAGTGACTTCTCCAATTGAACAAGGAATGGTTACACTCCCAGGGTCTTTATGCTTGGGTGGAAGGATCTTTTGAATCACAACACTACAATTTCCTTCCACAACAATGTTTTCCTGGTGAATATACTTGTGTTTCCTTGTTAACATATCCTTTAAGAACTTGGAGTAGAGTGACATTTGCTGTAAAGCTTCTCCAAAGGGCATGGTTATTTCCAGTTTCCTGAAAATATCTAAGAATCTCACCAAATGGTGATCCTTCTCCTTCTTGGAAGGTACCACAGGATATGGTACTTTCGCACCTTCATTCACAACTTTTTCTCTTTTCTTCTCTCTAGCTTGTTCACTTCTACTCCTCTCTTCATTCTTATTTTTTTCATTTTCTTTTTCTTTTTCTACTTCTTGGTCATTTAATTCTTTTTTCTTGACCATTATTTGTTTTTCTTTTTCTTGATTGCTTTCACTTCTCACATCATCTTTCTTTTCATCAGTACCTTTCTTTTCAGCAGCTTTCTTCTTGGACACAACACTACCCTCATCCTTTGCCTCCACAAACCTCTTACTCCTTGTCATCACAACTTTGCATTCCTACTTGGGATTCTTTTCTATATTCACCACAAAATTGTTGGATGACTTGTCAGCTATCTGCTTGGCCAGTTGTCTCACCTAGACCTCAAGGTTTTTCAGTGCCGACTTAGTGCTTTCATGATTTGACATTGTTACCTACATAAACTGAGTCAAAGTCTCCTCCAGCTTAGTAGTCCTCTAAAAGATGTTAGGCCCTTGTTGGATTGGCCTGTTAGAAGGTCCACCCTGGTCCTTGTTGAATTGATTGCCAGGGTGTGATCTCCACTGTCATTGTTGGTTATAAGGACCCTGCTAAAAGCCTGAGAATCCTCCTTGAGTATATCCTTGTCTCTGTTGATTTCCCATATAGTGAACTTCTTGAGTGCTTTCTTCAATGGGAATACATTGGCCTGTTTCATGAGCCTCACCACAGATGGTACAACCTGTAACCTGCAAAACAGAACAATGTGTAGGTTGACCAATAGACAGTTTAGTTGGCAACTTACCAAGTGTTTCTGTTAAAATCTCAAGTTGCCTAGAAATCAACTTATTATGTGCCAATAAAGCATCATGTGATGATAGTTCTAACAAGATTTTCTTTGTGGGTTGATGAACTCTGTCGCACAGAATGGCATGCTCGTTGGCTAACATATTCTCAATTAGCTTAGTTGCCTCTTCAAGGGTCTTCAGCTTTATTTTTCCCCCTGCTGAAGCATCTAGCAGTTGCTTGGTTTATGGTCTTAGCCCATCTATAAACATATTCAATTAAATTGGCTTAGAGAACCCATGGGTGGGAGTCTTTCTCAATAAACCTCTCCAACGCTTCACTCAAAGACTCGCCAGGGAACTGATGAAATGAAGAGATTGCAGCTTTCCCTTCCGTAATCTTTGACTCTGGGAGATATTTCTTCAGAAACTTTTCAACAACTTCTTTCCAGGTTTTTAGACTGTTACCCTTAAATGAGTGGAGCCACCTTTTGGCTTCTCCTGCCAAGTAAAATAAAAATAGACTGAGTCTAATGGCTTCATCTAGCATGCCTGCAATCTTTACAGTGTTACAGATTTCAATGAATGTCGCCAAATGTGCATAGGGGTCCTCATTTGGTAATCCTTGGAATAAGTTCCCCTGTATTAAATGAATCAAAGAATGAGGGTAGTTTATGTTGTGAGCTTGCACTTCAGGACGTGCAATGCTGGTAAAGAATTGCGGCACTGAACTGCTTGAATAGTCCTCAAGGGTAACTCTTTGTTGGTGTTCATCAGCCATGGAAACGACTTCTGGTAAATAGGTCACGGATTCCCTTGATGATGGTGAGTCAGATGATGTAGAATTAGAAAAATGAGTTTCTTCCTCAAGAATGGATGCTATTGTCCTGTCTTGCAGTAATTTTCTTTTCCTCTCGGCTCTGTTCCTTCTTAACGTAGCTTCAATCTCCAAGTCCAAAGGAACTAAATTGCTTGTGGGAGATCTACGCATATAAAACACTAACAGAAATAGTAGTTATCCAGTTCAAGAGGAAAACAAATATGAATCGAAAGTAAATATTCACAGTTTATCAAAGAATAAAGAATAGACACCTAGGACTGAACTAACTTTCAGAATAGAAAGAAGTTCCCCGACAACGGTGCCAAAAACCTGTTCAAACCCGGCAAGTGAACTGAATCGCGCAAGTAGTATAAAACGGTAAGAACCAAGTATCGAACTCTCGGGGAACTTGTGTTACTTGGTAAAGCTATATTCAATGAATAAGTGTCTAGTATGAAAAGATATGTGTGGACTATGAATAGGTATGTGAACTAACTATTAAAAGGAAAATCACATGAGTAATGATGTGTAAAGACAAGTAGACAGCATGTTGGTCTTCCTATTAGGTGTCTAATGTTATAAGGATATTCTCTACTTAACAATGCTCATATGTTCTATGGTGTCTCCTAAAATGCTAAACCCCGATTCCTTATGATAGTCTAGCCTAATCCTGATCAAGCATCGTCCTCAAATTCCTCTCGTTGGACTAAACTCGACCTGAACCGCATTAAGACAAACATACAAACAACTAGGTTACCGTACCCTGATTCATCGTGATGATACGATAAACTAGCCCTGTCCTATCAAGTTCTAAGAATCAGATCAGTTTCCACTGTTAAATGATCCTAACAAAGCATGCATCTACATGATCAAGGAAAAAACACACTGAAATGATGTACTGATAGCACAGAGAACACATAAAACATCATTAAATAGATATACAGGTATTTACATCAAGTACCTACAAGGAAGAACCAACAGAGGATTTAGCTCTCCATATCTGGGAAGCTTTCTTTACAACAAAGAAAAGAGAAAAATGAAGGATTGAAGAAATACAAGCAGTGGGGATGTCTTCTCCACCTCTAGAACCTCACAATCACTCACAGACTCATCTCATGCTCTCAGGATGGCTTCCTCTTCATGCTTAGTTCTTTGCCAGTCTTCGCACAGCAAAAGCTCTCAAAACTCTCTGGAACTTAAACCTTTCTCACTGTAGAAATCTCTAAACATGCAAAAGTTTCGAGAATTTCCCAAACTCCCTCTACATTTCTGATTTCATGCTTAAATAGGTGGCCTTGTTGGTGCTTGTGCGCTTAGCGCAAATCTAGACCGCTTAGCGCGCATTAGTGAATTTCGACTTAGCGCGCGTCTTCTTGCTCAGCAGATGGACTCAAGCGGTGCACTTAGCGGGATGACACCTCGCTCAGCGAACATGCACAACTCATCCTTCTTCCAGATTCTTCCTCTCGCTCAGCGAATGGAGTGTTGCGTTCAGTGGATGGCTCGCTAAGCCGACAGATTGGCTTAGCGAGCAAATCAAAATCAGCACTTCACAAACTTGCCTAATTAACCTAAGATTGAGAGGAAATGATTATTAAATACACAAAATGAGAGTACTAAGTATTTATTACCTATCTTTAACAAAAAGTAATTACAACACTACAAAATAACCATACACGGAAGGAGTTAGATACAATTTTCACAGATTTCTTACACAAAAGTTAGTCGTATTGATCGACTAACAGATACTACCTTGGGAGCTTGTCTGATTTTTGTTCTTCTTCATACTGCACCAAGCTTATGAAGGAGTCACCTCAATGGAGGGTCAAACCGATTGCTAAGTGCCAAGTGCTAACGAATGAGGAGGCTTATTGACAACAGATAGTCAAACTGGACGAGTCTAAGTTGGAGCAGGCAAATGTACTATAACATTTGATGGTAAGGCCTTAAAAACTTCAAATGGAGTGTGCTCATAGTCGAAACACATCTAGATGGGTGCTCCAACAAATATGGTTTCCATTACCACTAGTTCAGTGAAAATGACTTCAGAGTAGCGAGATAGTGGTAGCGTTGTGGAATTACTGTGAATGTAGGCTAGAAGGAAACATTATTCGTCCATTAATGGCTCCCTTGGAGCTGCCCTTCTGAACCTATTAAGGTGTAACAAAGAGGGAAGTGGACACGGTTATGGGATTGGTGCAGACTTATGGAGTGGCATGAGAGGAGTGTCATCAGTGAATTATCTTCTGATGAGGAAGAGGCTAGATCTTCTTTGTTTCCTGTGAATGAAATTGCCTATTCTTTGTCACCAATCTTTGGGTTGGCCTTTGCCCATTCTTTGTCACCAATCTTTGGGTTTGCCTTGATAGTCCTTATCTTGACAATGGAAGAACAGACGCTAGAGGTTCAGCTACAGATTGAGCCTTCTTTGCTTTCTTAGGAGCAGGTGGGTCAAGAGCAATAACTTTCTACCTTTGGAGGACTACCTGTACTAGTCATTCACCATCATCATTGATAACGATGTCGTGTCGTTCCAAAAACAAATATAACTAGGAAATGTTGTAGCACAGGATTAACCTAGGTCGACTCAAAGATATAATTCATTTTGGTTCCTACGTTTATTCACTTATAAATAGCAAGAGGGGGTTTCATCAAATAGTTTGTAGGTGATTGTAAAAGAATGCAAAAACGCAAAAACAAAGATGAAGAAACAGAACAGAACAAAAATAGAACACAAATCAAGTTTGATAGCATCAATCCAATTCACCAAACCAATGCAAATTGAATTAGCACAGTTACTACAAATGATGTTCAGTGTGAAAGTTTAGTCAAATGCATTAGAAAAAGTTCAATCGAATCAATCTCTAAATTGTTTGAGATAACAAGTTAGGTTGGAAAATCATCCAAACAATCTGTGATTAAATTTCAAAATTAGGAAATGAACCCATAACCTAATCCATTTTCAATCCTAAGCATAATCATAAACATGAAAATCGAAAACATGATTGAAGAGAAAGATGAACATTCACAAAGATTAGAAACACTAAACCAAAACTCAAATTCAATCTTGCTTGGAGTGGATCCTTGGATTGATTAATTGTTTAGCCCTCCATGATTATAACCAATGGAAAAACCAAGAAATTTTGTGCAAGAAAATGGAAGAAAAAAAGTGAAAAGAGGAAGAAGAATGAAGAACAGTTGAGAGAAAAAGAGAGAAAACACTTTGATCTTAAAACTTGCACAACAAGTAACTAATTCTATTTTTTACAAAATGAAGTAACTAACTAACTAAATAACTTCCACTAATATATAGAGTGACTACTCAAAAGGAAGTGATGGGCCTTGATTAGGCCCATCTAATCTACCTAATTAAACTAATTACACAAAACAAAGCCAAACTTGTAGCCCAATTGCAAAGGTTATAACTTCCAAGCTTAATTTGACCCACGAAATGGAAGAATTGACCAAAGATTGTTTGTGACAAAATTTAAGGCCTCTTTCTTATATTTCCAAGGACTACTCACATGATCCATTTGGAGTTTTGTAGTGCCCTATAGGCCTTGCACAAAGCAGATAGGTCAAGTAAGCACAAAATCCGAAATTTAGCTACAATTATCAATTAAGCTCAGTCATTTGCCTAAGACCAAAAATGAGTTAAGGTGAGAAAATAAGGGTCAAAAAAATGTCAATTGAGCTAATAAAAATAGAAAAATATCAAACTGCAAATGCTCAATCAATCATCAATCTCACTCTTAGGTCTTTCAACCTTTGTGCGAATGGGTTTACTACAGGTGGTTGTGATGCAATCCTACCCCCCAAGGGCATTGTATAGAAGACTCCAAGAAGATTGGACTAGAGATGCAGGAGAAGACCCTAGAGTTCTCATGAGCCTTAGGGTAGATTTTGGGCTCATGGGCTAAGTATGAGTCCACTTTTCTTTGTAAATATTAGAATAGGTTTTCCTTCTTTTGGGCCTTGTATTTTGACCATTTTAGGTTTGTAGGGTATCCTACAAATGAAGGGCACCCTACCCTACAAGTTAAGGGTACCATAGTAGTATATGGTTTTAACCTTGTATTCCAGGGCATTTTGAGTAGTCTTTGTAGTAAGGACTTTTTTTGTATTTTCATGTATTTTGGGGGAGGTGAGCTTAGCTATTGGAGGGGTGTGTGTTCCCATGGGGGTGAGTTTAGCTATTGGAGGGGTGTAACACTTACTTCCCAAGGAAGCTTCTCAAGGAAGATTTCTTTCTTCATGTATTTTGGCATGGGGTGAGCTTAGCTATTGGAAGGGTGTAGCACTAGCTTCTCAAGGAAGCTACCAAGGCTATAAATAGAAGCATGTGTAACACTTGTGATAACTTTGATGAATGAGAAACTTGTGAGACACACTTCAAAGTTCAACTTCCCTCCCTAATCTCATTCAATTCCCACACCCCTCTCTTTCTCTCTCTCATTCTCTTCCTCCATTGAAGCTTCCTCTCTAAGCTTTTTATCCAAGGCACTCTCTTGGTGGCTTATTCTCTAGTAGATGGCGCTTCTCTCACCTCTTCTCCTTTTATCTTCTACTGCAACTCCAAGGTTGAAAATCACCATTGAAGGACCTTATTGAAGTTCAAAGATCCAGCTTCCATAGAAGCTTCTCAAGCAAGCTTCCATCAGGACGAGCAAGAGTAGACATAGAAACTCATGCCTTCTTTTGGTTTAGTGCTCCTTTGCCAACATCTCCTCTTCTTCATCTTCATCCCTTTGGGACTATTTCCTGGTTTTTCTTCTTCTTCTTCTATTGTTCAACCATGATCTTCTTGATTTTCTTTGTAATGACAAAGTTGTCTAGCCCAAGGTCTGCATTAGCAATGGACTTGGTCAATCTTTTTTTTTAGAGATAGGGGGAGCAACATAAACAACATGAAGATTAAAGCTTGAAGCTTGGAGAAAAGCTTAAAGAAGTTTTCTCTTTTACATGCCCAACTCCCTTGAGTGGCATTTGTATTGGTTGTTATATTAAATGTTGCATCTTATTCCATATCATATTTTTGTGCATCATGCATCATCATTAGTAAGTGAGAAGAAAATTTTCTAAGTTAGAAAATTTTCTTCAGAAGACAAAACTCTTTGTTTTAATCGATTACAACCTTATCGTAATCAATTACACAAGTTTTCTGAAACTTGCAGAGTTATATATCGTATCAGTTTAATCAATTACAACCTTACCATAATCGATTACAAAAGTTGTCTAAAGCTTGCAAACTTGTGTCTCGTATCAGTTTAATCAATTACGACCTTCTTGTAATCGATTACATGATTGTTTTTGAGACAATGACTGATTTATTTAGGAGTCTATACTTTAATCGATTACCATGTGATACAAGCGATTACTTCTCTTTCTATAAGTAGTTCAGAAGTGAACAAAAACACTTTAATCAATTATTTTAAGCATCTAATTGATTACATTGTTCTTGAGTTTTTTCCAAGTTTTGGGAAGAACACTTTAATCGATTAAAAAGATAACCTAATTGATTACTTCAATGAATTAATCGATTATCTTGTAGATTTAATTGATTACAAGCGGTTATAATTGTTTTCTCTATAAATAGCTAGCTTTTGGTCTCTTCTATATCTCTCAAAATCTCAAAAATAACACAATAAGCCTTTTAATGAGCTAAGATCACATGTTGCTATTGGTAAAAGAAAGAAGAGAAGAAAAGTGCTTGGAAGAAGTAACTCACACCTTCAAATCTTTTGATTGTGAAGATCTTTTGTGATAAGTGAGTTGTGTCACTTTCTTGAGTTCAAGAAGAACACCTCTTCAATCAAGCAAGGTTTTGCGAAAAGGATTGATCATGTTGTGTCTATCTTTACTCTTGGTTTTCGTGTATGGTTTTACACATCTTTTTGTTTGTGCATGAATCCCTTGAGGCATACTAGAATAGGTGTTTCTAGTTTGGGCTAAGAGTAGGGTTCTCTTAGGCTCTTATTCATAAAAGACCCTAGTGTTGGGTGCCTAAGTCTCTTTTTCCAGGGTGGAAACTGTAGATTGGTTGTGATTGCTTGTAAGGATTCTTTATGCATAGTGAAAATCTAATTATGGTTTTGGATTATATAACTAAATTAGCTTCTCTAGTGATAGAGAGTGAACCGGTATAAAAAAGGGTTGTATTTCTTCTCTTGATCTTATCTTTATCTCTGATTCAAGTATTAATCAATTTTCAAAAATGTTTAAGATATATCTTTGTGAAAGAAAGAACTCTAATAAAGGATCTTGTGCAAAGGGTGGATTGATTAAGTATTGATTGGGTTCGATTTATGAAAAGTTTTGTGATACGATCTGTACAAAAGAAATTTTTTTGTGACTCTGGTTTTAGAAATTCGTTTTGTTTTGAAAACCAATTCACCCCTGCCCTCTTGGTTTGTTGAGTACCATCATCTTTTTCATAGGTGTTGGACAACAACTTTCTAGTTTCATTACATAGATCACACAACACAGAAAAACCGACAATTGAACATATAGAAATTATATTATAATTCAAAGATCAATCATTTCTAATGTAATCAATAAGCATTATCATATCATGACAAAACAATGTTAAAATCATAAATTTCATTCATAAAGCTCTCACTTCAATTCAATTCATAAAGCATAAAAATAATCACTTCATTAACTAGTTTTCAATTACCAATGTCCCACAATTTGTCACTTATCTTAGTGGAAAATTATGTAACTTCTTTGTATAAATAAACATAATTTAAATCTATTAAATATCCTATGAATGTAGTTTAAAGAATGGCATTACAATGCTCAAGCAAAATTCCAAAAAATTCACAACAATTAAAAAAGTAACAAATACTCTAATTTATCACAATTCAATGCCCTCTTCTTGCAAAGTAACTTTCCTATTCATTTCTCTATGAAGTTTTGTAAACTTTATCAATATAAAAAGCTCTAAGTGTCTAGTTTCGGAAACGGTATCACCCATCATCAGAAGTTAACCACACACTAAGAACTACAGGTATATGAGTGACCCCAAATTTTAAATCTTATTAAGTCTAGTTTATAGAGGTGTCATCCAAATTCTCATAGCATCTCTACATCAATACTAGTTTCCAAAACAAGGAGTAAATGTTGAAACAAAACATCCAGCAAAAGGGTCAACGTATTTTATATGGATTCATATAATTTCATAATACAATTTTACTTTCATCACAAAAGGTATCAATCAGATGTAGTAATCAATTTTATATGCATAAATTTCAACAACAAACAACATAGCAATTCAATTTCTAAACGCACCAAAAATCTCAATGACGCCATACATAGAGTCCAACTTCACAACAACATAAATAACATGAAAGTAAAGTAGAACCTCCCCCCCCCCCCCCCCTATATGTCTTTGGTGTTCAAGAAAATGCTTAGAATGAAGAGTAGAGAGCACTTTACTTCCAACCAAACATTTCACTTAAGCATATGATATGATTGGTAAGGGAAAATAAGAAGTTGGTCTTAGAAATGGAAAGAGATGATGGAAATGACAAGGTTTCCATGGGATTTACCTACAAAAGCTTCACAATTTGCCTTCAATGAACCCTACTTAGCCTCCAAGCTAGAAAGAAAATGGCATGCAACCCTAGGTAGTCCTAAGGTTGTTGTTGCCTCTTATATTGACCCGGTCGAGGTAGTGGGTCAGTGCTCCAACCGGTGGGCCAGTAATTGACCCAGTTTGACCCGATATATATTAAAAATTCAAAATTATATATTATCTATTATATATAAGTATATAACTAACATTATTTGTGTAAGATAAGTCCATTCATACACCAAAATCCAAAATAACAATTGATAATAATGAGGCATCAAAACAACATCATAGAAGTGGTGTATTTTTTTTATAAAACCAACCGGGTCAGATCGGTCCAACCGGGATTTGGTGACCTAATCGACCAGGTTTGGCCAGGTCATCCTGGGTCAATTGTGTGACCAATACAATAGTGGAACTAGCCTAATTAGACCAATGGGTCTCGGTTGGACCGGCCAGGTCGAACCAGATTTCACAACTATGCTTGGGTTGACTATAGTTGACTTTATTTATTTTAATTAGAAAAAGAATCTTTTTTCGTAATTTTATTGATTCTCCCTTTCATTCTAGTTTTATTAATTTAATTCATTCTTTCTCTATATTATTACTATTATTTTTAATAGTAATATTATAAAATTCCTAATATTGAAAGTTTTGGGATGTTAAAACAAGGCTCTCATCAAACATGGATATGTCTTATATTTGCTAGAGATGCCAAGTCGACTTAGTGAAATCTATCACATGTACAACTCAGCACCACACCATAAGGAACATCAAGCCAACTAGCAGCCTTTGGGTACCACTCTATAGTCATCCACGTCCTCTTAGGACTGACACCACACACAACTCTCCACATCATGGTTGTCCCTTAACATGTTCTTATGGGGTTCCTCTATCAATGATTCATACCATGACAATTAGGTGACACTATAGCACATAAGCATGAAGCCCCACCTTAATCTCCAAATTTAATTAACCTGAAGACCCATGTCTTCAACACAACATCATTATTGTCTTGCCAACCTAGCCTCATCCCTTAAAGCTCAACTTCTTCTCACAATTAGAAACTCCATACAACTTACTTTACAACTCATTTTCATAGCTAGTTTTCACAGGTTACTTGTATTTTCTCGAAATAAGTGTCATCTCTATGTGCAACATCACATACACAAGTTTCACAACTAGTTTTCACAGTTTACTTGCATCTCTACATGCAACATCACATACACAAGTTTCACAACTCACATGCATTTCCATCATCTCTATGTGTGACATCTCATACACAACTTTCATAGTTCACTTGCATTTCCTTAAAATACGTGTCATCTCTATGTGCAAAATCACATACACAACTTTCAATTTACTTGCATTTTCTTGAAATGCACATGTCTCTACATGTGACATCACCAACATAGCACATCCACGATGATCATCAATCAACAAGAGAGAAGATAACACATTCCTTTTTCCTTTTTAAAGTCACAAACAATGTGACCATTCAAGAAAAATACTAGATTTCACACAACAACTGCCCCGAGCACCACAATACCCTTTATGAACTTAGTTCATATTCTCATCGCCTTGAGTCCATAATCTTCATTCTCCAAGCAAAGGTTCTATTGGTCATTCTAAGTCCAACTTGAGAGTAATGTCCACGTATGCCTAGGTGCCTAAATTCTACTAAGTCCATATAATTATGAAATTGCACATTTTTTAAGTGTTCATTTATTGCTTATTACACTAAATCTATTTATAATATATAAAAGTTGAGCTTCTTACTATTACACTCAACACAATTGATGATTTGGAGGAAGGAGAATGATGAGAATCCTAAAACTGTCCAAATACAGGGACCTATGACTAGGAGTAGGACCAAACAGTCAGTGGATACCCTCCAACAAATGGTAGCAACATACATAACAAGGCCCAAGTGGAGAAGGATGAAGGCCTAGAGGCAGAGGCACTACTAAGAATATTAATTGTTGTTGAAGGCCCAAACTAATTTGAAGGCCCATGCCAAATATGTTTTTTTTATATTTATATTTTTTTTTTCGTTGTCATTTTGGCCCAAACTAATTTGAAGGCCCATGTCTATTTCTATTTTTTGTTCAGATACAACATATGTATTGATTTCATTTTCAATAGAAGGACTTTTGTCATTTTGCGAATATTTTGTAAGAGCTTCTCTTTGGGTTCCTTGTTGAACCAATCTCAAACTTATCAAGGTAATCCTTGTGGCATCTACCCTGATTTATCTTCCCTCTCTAGAAGTGGTGTCATCCAAACTCTATTACCTGTATCAATCGAGGTTTGCCTGTCAGAAAGGTGTCTCAATTTGTTCCTTTCTATGAGATTATCTCCTTATACAGGTCATCAAATTAATAGGATTTCACTTCTATAGGGGGAAGATAGGTCAGGATAGACGCCACAAGGATTATCTTGAAAAGTTTGAGATTGGTTCAACAAGGAACCCAGAGAGAAGCTCTCACAAAATATTCGCAAAATGCCAAAAGTGTAACGACCCGCCTCGTCGCTATGATATCACCACTCTAAACCGCGAGAAATTTCAATTTTTAAATGAAAACTCCATTAATTTGCTTATGAAAAATGAAAGTAAATTATTTTTTTTCTCGACATACATTCACCAAACAACGCACCATTTACTCAAGTGAATATATATAATATATATATATATATATATATATATATATATATATATATATATATATATATATATATAGGAATTGTGACTCAATACACATTATACACATAATGGAAAGTAAATTTGTTCATACATATAATTAAATTCGTGATTTACATATTCAAATCAACAAAAAGAATTACGGAACCAGCTATGGAGGAGTTGATTAACAAAACACAACTCTCTCTCAAAATAATCCCAACGTCATCACGTCGGCTCAAGGGCTCCACAAAAGAATCTCACTTCTCATCCTCTGCTGCTGTCATTCTACTCTCACAAACAAAGGTTCGCGATCATCACAGGTACCAACCACACTGTACAAAAATTACGAGGGGTGAGTTTATTATAAAAGAAATTAATACAAAAATCAAATAACCACAGTAAGAAAACATTAAAAAATATCATAAGCTTACACAAACATTCACTAGTCCAACACACACTTAACAAATAGTCATCATCAATCCATAGTTCCCATCAATCATGCTCAATATGATGCATGCACCTGACCTCAACTCTCAAATGCAATGTGGTACTATCCCTGAGGAAATAGCCTAAGTGTGTCCACACGACACTCTCACTTAGGAAAACTAGGCAGTAAGTGTTGAGGTCACCCTGTTGAGGACAGGCAACTCCCCCACCCCATGATGATCAACTTGAGTCTCAAGGGAGTCCGAAACCGAGTGACATACCCCCTAGTAAAAGTATTCCTCCTCACAAGAAACCATAAGTACTTACTGACAAAGTTTATACTATTTCCGTGTCATATGAAGTATGAAACATGGGCACCATCAAGTGCACTGACCATGGATGAATTAAAGATTCTAAGCCATCCCCTCCAAAGATGCTTAAAACTCTTTAACCACTCTATTTTCCCCCACCAGGGACATCCGACAAGGTTACTGCACCCCCCATGAACATACACAACATACAACTTATGAAACATGGGCACCATCAAGTGCACTGACCATGGATGAATTAAAGATTCTAAGCTATCCCCTCCAGAGATGCTTAAAACTCTTTAATCACACTATTTTCCCCCACCAGGGACATCCGACAAGGTCACTACACCCCCTATGAACATACACAACAAACAACGTATGAAACATGACCGTGGATAATTAAAGATTCTAAGTCATCCCCCTCCAAAGATGCTTAAAACTCTTTAACCACTCTATTTCCCACCAGGGATATCCAACAAGGTCACTGCACCCCCCCATGAACATACACAACATAACATCATCAACATTTCATCTCAATATCATTGTCAACATCATCTCATCTCAATGGCATTATCAACAACAACAACATTATCTCATATTAACATAATCATCAATAACAACATCAGCTCATATAGACATAATCATCAATAACAACATCATCTCATATCATTATCATCATAAACATCAACATCACCTCATATCAATTAATGTCATAAATAGAAATATCATTAGTAAGTCACACTCCGCATATACATATACAATTCATGCTTGAGATTCACACTCCCCAGGTCTTCAAACCACACAAATCTAATAGTAATGTTATTAATAAATAATAGATATGTCACATCCCATTACTCAAAAATATTGTTTTCTTGAAAACCAACATGCAACAAGGACAATCATATATCCCCATAGTTAGGTTCCTTGACCCCAACTATGGCATTAAAAGTTGTAAACTATAATAAACTCCACTCACCTATTATGAGCTCTCCTTCAGTTCCTCTTTACGTCGCTCAGAGGCCTCTCTCTCATTTACGCCCATCAGTCCAAATGTAAGATTCTATATGCCAAATTGAAGGAAATTTAATATAGATTTCAGAAACAAGGTAATGACAACATTCGGGGTCAAATACACCTGTCAAAACATAAAAGGGCTAAGGAGTGTTTTGGATTCTACAAAAAGGAAACATCATTTTGAAATTCCGATCACGTCAATGTGATTGGGGTTCAGTGAAGGTCACAAAAATAACATCAATGTTGTAAAAAGATAACTTTTACAATGTCTCATTCTCTAGGGTTTTTCAAAGGAAGTGTAAAACACCCTATTACAGTACCCAACACACAGGAGACACTAAGAGGAACTCAAACTAACTAGGAGAAGGGTTTAGAAATCAAGATTACCTCGGAGAAGCTATGAAATGGAAGATTGGAGGATTTTCTCTAATGAATCCTTGAGGAGGATTCTAAGGATTCCGCTCCGATTAAAGTGTTCCTCTTGGTGTGGGGTTCAATGGCAAGCAATGGTGGCTCGTGGCGGCCACTGATGGTCGTGGGTGGTGGAAAAATGAGGTTTTAGGGTTTGGGTGGCGTTTTGGAGAAGAGGAGAGTGAAAAATCGTATTTTTCATGCTGAGGAACGTATTTATAATCTGCAAATCTCGCTTAACGAGCTCATCTCGCTAAGCTGGAGTCCACTTTTCATGCTTAGCGCGAGAATTTGGGCTTATCGCAACTTCCTCTACACTAGGGCTCGCTTAGCGGGCCAAATCTCACTCAGCGCAATTCCCTCTCGAGTTGGAATTGCGCTTAATGCGCCCTTCTCGCTTAGCGAGACACCAAAAGTTTTATTTTCAAATTTCCAACAGTTAGACTGTGGAAATATGTCTTAGGAAGCTCCAGGAAAAATTTGAAGACGATCCAACGGTTAACGAATCCGAGATCGCGATTTTAGTGGAATAGGTTTAGGTAAAATTTAAAATGTCATAATTTCAATTTAGTTCAATAAAACTCCACATAACTCAACATCCACATCAAGAAATTCACACATGACTAATTCAAGTCATACCTCAACTCATTCAAGTCAACTATATAGTCAAATAACATGATAAATATAATTAAACATCGATTTATAAATAGTAATATTTCAGGGTGTTACAAAAAGTCTCTCTATTGAAAACAAGTTCAATACATATAGTGTATCTGAGGTGTTAAAACAAAAAAATATTCAAATAGATAATGTGACCTTATAGATAATTAATTACCTGTCAATAGATAAGATATTCAAATATATTTAAATATTAGTAGGTTAGAGATAACCTTTTTGTTGGGGCCCGACTGCTAAGGGTCAGATGTCTAGAGGGTGAACACGTGTCTCTGAGTGCCATGTAGGATGCTACATGTGTGTGGGTTTGGACAGTACATGAGATATTCAAAATTAGTTGTTATTGATATTGAAATTTATAGAGAAAGTCATAATATCATTGATAAATAATTTATAATCATCCATAATTATTAAAAAAATATATTCGACAACTCTCTTCTTATCTTTTTCTTCCTTTTATATTTTGTATAACTTATTTATCCATCTTCTTTTTTCTTTTTTTGATAAAAATTTATAGTCACTAATTTCTTAGGAATACATTATCTTTTTTTTTTCAAATTTCTTTTGAAGTGTTATATAATTTTTTATTATCAAATTTTATAGTTTTTAATTTCTTTGAGTATATTATTATATTTTTTTTTCTATTGACCATATAAATATAGTAAAATTTGGATAAGTTCGGAATATTATATGAGTTTGGAAGAATTTATGTTCAGATTCATATAATCTGTAAAATTCTTTTGAACCAATGACAACTAGGTATCATAAATATAATTAGCTTTTGATCTAATGAATTAGAGGGATTAAAAGACGAACAACATGTGAGCAAGGACAAAAAAATGTTACAAGATCTAAAACACTAGTTTTATCTTATGATACTTTCTTAATTCATACCTTATCATAATTTTGCTCTCATATTGTGTATAAATAGTAAATACAAAATTCTCTCACGTGAGTGTCACGTGCTCATTTCCCAGCTCGAAAAAAGTGAGCCAAGCTTCCCTAAAAACCACCCTCCCCGATAATAAGAAATCCTTTTGGGCTCATTCCCTCACACGCCAACGACATCTCAAATCAAAACAAAAGGCGAAGAGAGAGCAGAGGAGGAAGAAAAAAACCTTCTCTGCCCGCCAAACGCAATTTTCCCCCAAAAAGAAAGAAAAAACCCTTTCGCGCTCTCTTTTCCGAGATGACACAACCATCTCCTCCTCCGCCGCTGGCACCACCACCACCGTCGACTCCACCACCTCCTCAGCCGGCCGAGAGCGTCCGCGTTCGCTGTGCCGGCTGCCGCATGATCCTTTCTGTGGCTCCCGGCCTCACCGAATTCGCGTGCCCTACCTGCCGAATGCCGCAGATGCTTCCGCCGGAGCTCATGCCCAAGGCGGTGGCGGGCAACAACGCGGCAGCGCCGCTTCCTCCTCCTCCGTCCGCTCCGGCATCGCAGCTGTCGCAGGCTCCGGCGCACGGCATTGATCCCACTAAGATCCAGCTTCCCTGCGCCTCGTGCAAGGCCATCCTCAACGTCCCTCACGGCCTCGCGCGCTTTGCTTGCCCTCAGTGCGGGGTTGAACTCGCCGTGGATGTTTCCAAAGTCAAGCATTTCTTCCCCGTTCAGGAAGAAGTTAATGAGGTTTGTTCTCCGTTCCTTTCTCTATTATTCTCTTTGGAGGAAGTGAATTTCAGTAATTTTGAAGTGGTGAAGGGAAATTGTGCCTGGTTCACTGTGTAGGGTGATTTTAGGTTACGGTAGGGTTTCTGTTTGTACTTTAGTTCGTCATGATAGATGTGAAGACATACAATATAAAGTGCGATCGTGATTGTGGTTGATATTAGAATTTCTGTGTAGTGTGATTTTAGGTTACTATGGGATTTCTATGTGTACTTTAGTTCGTCTTGATTGATATTGGTGACATACAATATAAAGTGTGCTTGTGACTGTGGTTGATATTATAATGTTACTGTGTAGTGTGATTTTAGGTTTCATTTGGATTCCTATGTAGGTTGATTCGTCTTGATATGATAATTTTGCTGATGAAAATGAACAGCCATTATGAAGGAGGTAGAATATGCTAGATTGTTGGTTGATGAGGTAAAGCTGTTAGCAAGGATGAACGTGAATTTCAAAAAGGAAGTAGAATGTGCTTGATGGTTGATAAGGTAAAGATGTTAGTAAGTATGAACAAGCATTATAAAATGGAAGTAGGATATGCTTGATGGTTGATAAAGTAAAGATGTTAATAAGGATGAACCAGTATTACAAAGAGGAAGTAGGGTGCGTTATTTTATTTGAGGTGGAAAAAAGTGGTTTGTTAATGAGAGAAATGGGAAGTACTGCTGTTGGGAATGAGTTGAGTTGTTAAGGTACTTAATGTGTCCTGTGTTTCTATATTTTTGGTTTATTTGCCTCTTTGGTCCATCTCATGCACAGAATCTTGTCATTATTTTAGGGTGAAGATGTTTAGTGTTAGTAGTGCCTTGGTGGGTGCTGAACTGATATTAATAGAAGTTTCATGCGTTGTAGACTTGGAATTAGAGTTATTCCGCAAAGAAGTAATATTGTTTAAGGGTATTGAAATTTTACAATTATATAGCTGCCAGTCTGAAGCAATCAATGATTCATTTGACTAAACCAGCCTTATTGGTCTTTGATCTGTTATCATTTGGATGGAAGGATTTGTAGGTTAGATGAAGAGAGGATTAATTTTTGTTTTGATTAATGTTCTCCTTATTTGAGGGTATTTTAAATAAGGAGGAATAGAATGATAGATTATCATGTGAGCATTCAACCATCTATTTTTATTTTTTATAGATTTTATAACTTGGTCCATTTAGATACAAGAATTTAACCATCCACTTTTCCTACAAATCCCTCCATCCAAACCTTTGTTTAGTAGGTGGGAAGTGGGGATGTGGAAAATTTGGAATGAAATAACTTTATGCTTGCGTGGTGTAGCAGAAATATGGGCTTAAAAACAAAATGTATGGATTTTGTACTCCAAGCCAAAATTTTCATCGAAAATAATTTTCACTCTATCCTCTATTTTTTTCCTTCCCAATTTTCTCCTTCTCAACCTAGCAGACCCTAGGTGTCTTGTATAATGTTGAGAATGCCATGAGATCTGATGTTCCCTCATGCCATGTGTGAGATTACATGAGATTACGTCTATTATTCTTGATATTGTATTTAATATTAGAATATCCTATTTCCTATAAATCAGTAATTGATTGATCTTGTAATCAATACCGATTCCCTTTTTCATATTATAAATAGCATGAGGTGTGATCTACGACAACACAACATTACAGTAAAACACAGTTATATGGTATCTAGAGCTTAGGTTATTCATGACAGAAGAATAAAGAAAGTCGTTCTTCAGGCGACTTGTTTTCGCACCCAGGCTTTGGGGACCTTTCTCTCCTTCTCTGATGACCTCTTTTTGAATTTCCGGAAACTTTTCTGGTCACCACCGCTGTCCGGCCACCATTCCGACCAAATAAAATAGTGAAAGAAACAGTTAAATTTTGTGCACACCCTCGCAGTCCATTTGCAAGTATGATATAGAAAGGTTCAATAGATGAGTCCACTATGAGGCTAGGATTAGAAAGACAAGTCTGTACCACAAAATTTGGGGATGAAGTTTATTGCTAAAATTATTCTGCTAATGGTTTGTTTTAGTTGTATTTATATAGGTTATGCCTGCCTGGGGCCTGGATTGTTCTTTCCAATCAATGTTTTTTCTGTTTTCTTTCTTACCTCTTGTTTTTCTAAGTGTACTTAGGACTTAAGAGGTTCCTGATTCTACTGTTTTGCATGCAAGTTTATGCATGTATGTGTATTTATTTCATATTTTGGATCTTCTACTCTGATTTTGTTTTTGAAAAGGAAAATTAATCTTTGAACATAAAATTACCCTCCTGGCAAAAAAATAAAATAAAATGGATGGCTTCCTACCTCCCTCTTGACATTTATTCATTTCTCCAATAGTCCAGTGACATTTCCTTCCTTTTATTAATTTATATCTTGTCTGTCAGTTTTTTTGTGAAGGTCCGTTGTTTCAAAAAATGGTATTTGTATATTTTATAGTTCTTATTTATATTTTTGTTTTTTTATTATGCATTAAATTAATTCAGGTTGCTGTTGAAGTGGAGCGGGATGAAGATGAAGGTGGCATGGTTGGAGAAACATTTACAGATTATGTGAGTTACTAATTTTTTCCTTTCGACAGCATTGTATGCTAGAACTTTGTTTTGGCTGCATTCATTTGTTATTTCAAGTTATGAAAGCAATGCCTCCTTGTGCAGCGGCCGCCAAAAATATCTATTGGACCTCCACATCCAGATCCTGTTGTGGAGACATCTTCGTTGTCTGCAGTGCAGCCTCCTGAGCCAACTTATGATCCAAAAATTAAAGATGATTTGGAAAGTTCAAAGGCTTTATCTTGCTTGCAAATTGAGACATTGGTCTATGCTTGTCAGGTTTCTTCTATAATTGACAATATATGTTTATGTTTTGTTTTACATTTCTTGTGTATGATGTTATTTTTGTGACAGAGACACCTCCAACACCTCTCAAATGGAGCTAGGGCAGGGTTTTTTATTGGAGATGGTGCTGGTGTAGGTAAAGGTCGAACTATTGCAGGGCTGATTTGGGAAAACTGGCATCACTATAGGAGGAAAGCATTGTAAGTTTGCTTAGCGGTACCCACATGCAGTCAAGATTCATGCTTTGAGTGTACCTTTATGCATGTTTATCTGAACATATGTAGCTATACCATGAGAGTTTAATTGTTTGGATACTTTTGTCGCGTTTCCAATGATCTTACACAGGTGGATTTCTGTTGGTTCAGACTTGAAGTTTGATGCTAGAAGAGACTTGGATGATGTAGGTGCAACATGCATTGAAGGTAATTCCTTGACAATTTCTGTGGTGTGTGTTAATTAACCTGTTTGTCCATTATGTTAAATAGATAACTATTGCAAAAATAATTCTAATTATGATTTTTTTGTTGATATATATATATATATATATATATTTGTTTAAATTCTTGTGCATGTGAGTAGTTCATGGGGTAGTAGTTTTTTCAAATATATCACACACTGGGAGTTTAGATGTGTAGGTGGGTGGTTCATGGCCAGTGATTCCCAATAAGTTCAACACTGTTACAATTCAACGATTCATTTATTTTGGGAATCTTCTTAGATATGTAGTCTTACCTTTGTTTGTACAGAATGTTAGAGATTCTTTTATTTTGGGAATCTTCCTAGATATACGCCTTGCCTTTTTTTGTACAGAAAGATTGGAATGTATTGGGCCCACCATGGCGGTGTCATAAGGAGCAATGACGTGTTTATATTGGGCCACCTACCATATTATCTATGCACCAAGCCTCATAGTACTAGACATGAGGGATGTATTGGGAAAAACTCAAGTGCCAAGTCCCACATTAACTAGAGATAATGCCATGATAATGTATCTAAGTGGGGGGCAACCCTCACCCTTGCTTTTGGGGTTGAGTTAGGTTTAAACCCAGATTCTAAGACATCCAAACAATACATCTTTTTCAGTTTTCTCTCTATTTGTCTTTTATTTCTATCCTACCTATTGCTTTCTTTTGCATTTCTTTCTTTCACTAATTCACTTCTATCCAGAGCATTAGTGTTAAAAAGCCTGGACTTGTACTAGTTGCACTATACTAGTTTGACCTAGACTTTTAGGTAGCCGATGGTTGACAGGTTAGAAGTGGACAAAACATAAGACATGGGTTCTGTTTTGTGTTTGGTTCATTTTAAAAGTTGAATATATTAGAACATAAGATTAAAAAAGCTGTATATTTTGATTCCATTAAGGGGTACAGACTGTTCCATTCCAAATGATTCTACAATATATATAGATTGTACTGGTGGTGCGATGCCCCTTACATGTCCTGCTGTTGTGTTGGATCATATGCACTAGCTGCTTTATGACAGATCATTTGTTATTATCCTTCTCTTGTGTACATTCTTATCTCTAATCATGGTTTTTTTAATTCAAACAATGAAAGCTCTCTGTTGCTTTGTTATCTACCTGGGAGAAATTTTCTTTTGCAGTCCATTTCAGGTGTTTGTGTAACTGTGTTGTAGACTTTAGTTTAAAAAGTTATGGTAATTATTTTATTGATATTATAGACATTGTTATTACAAATTAAATATCTTCCTTTTCTTCCCCTCTATCCAGTGCATGCTTTGAACAAACTGCCTTATTCTAAGCTTGATTCAAAGTCTGTTGGGGTCAGGGAGGGAGTTGTTTTTTCGACGTACAATAGCCTTATAGCATCTTCTGAGAAAGGTCGTTCTCGTCTCCAGCAGCTTGTACAGTGGTGTGGACCAGGGTTTGACGGTCTTATAATTTTTGACGAGGTATGGAAATATTTTCTTATGTCAATTGATATTTCCGATGTTTATGTTGATAGTCTTTAATTGTTATTTCAAGTGCTTCTTGGATTCAATATTTAAATTCTTCACCTTTTTGTTACTAAGGTTTAAATGGTTCATTGCAGTGTCACAAAGCAAAAAATTTGGTCCCTGAATCTGGCAGTCAGCCAACACGAACCGGAGAAGCAGTGGTTGATATCCAGGTTTGTTCTTTGTTCCAATTGTTTGAAATTGTTAGGAGCCAAGAATCAGAATGGGAAAGAAAAGAGATTTTATTGAATAGTAAGAAAAGAACACAACATAGGAGAGAAAACTCTCCTCCAAGGGTTTCCCCTTCAGAAAGGATTTTTCCTTTCACAAAGTGCTAATGCTCAATTACAAATTATCCAAATCTGAATCTTTTCTATCCTTCTTCCCTTCTTTATATCTAATAAACCCCTGTAACTAACTAACTAACTAACTAACTTATTAATAGTCTAACTATGTTAACTAACTTTCCCTTCTCCTTATATCCTAATATACACTCCTCCTAAAAATCAACCTTGCCCTCATGGTTGGAATTTGAAAACTGAAATGGCA
The DNA here is from genome assembly GCF_000004515.6 of Glycine max. Lineage (NCBI taxonomy): Eukaryota > Viridiplantae > Streptophyta > Magnoliopsida > Fabales > Fabaceae > Glycine > Glycine max. Next base: position 38,825,745 of record NC_038251.2, on the reverse strand, counting down.
CACTTCCTCAAGTTTTCTCCTTTCCATCTGAAATTTTCTTTGCTATTCAGCCTTTCACCAGGCTTCCTCAGCCAATGCAATCTGACGAGCAAGTTCTTGTCTCTGTCGTACTTGCTGCTCGTCATGCTCAGCTCATTTGCAGTCCTCTTTGCCTTTTGTAGTGTTGATGCTGAAAACTTTTGCATTGCAATCCCTGAGTCAACCCTTGATGTATAGTTTGTGGGTGCCAAATGGATGGCTCTTAGTAGAGTTTTAATACAGTCTTGCCACTATTCAGCCTCATAATGTGTATGAGCTAAATATAGAAGTATTTGAGAGTCTGTATTGTAATAAAACTTCCACAAGCAGTTTTGATAAATTTTCACAGCCAAAGTAAAATTCCCCCGAGCAAAATAAACATATGCCTAATTTATCCACACATCAGGCATCTGGAACAAAGCACTACCAATGGCAGCTTCTTGAACCTGTGTAAAGATATCATTTGACACATCTAAATGGCCCTTTTCCACTAAGATTACCTTGGTACCATTGGCAGCATATAAATTAGAAGAATGCTGAATCAGAACTCTGGTATAAAGTTCTTTGGCCTTTTTCCAAATGAGTAGCTTCTAGCTTTGGGTTTCTCTTCTCATTGCGAACTGCTGCAATGTAGTTCCAGTTTCCCTGTAGTGACTTTATTGCCCTTAGCATCTCAGACGATGATTTACTAGTTGCAAGTGGGTTGGTGTCTAGCGTTTTGGCTGAGATGCCAAAATTCCTTAGCTTTGTCAGCAAAGAAGACCCTCTCTTTGAGAAGTTGTAGCTTTGTCTGTGAGCTTGCATCTGGGGCGCCTGGTGGTGGTGTAGGTGCAAACAGTCTCCATATAATCCCAATTTCCATGGCTGTGGGTTTCATAAAGAAACCATTATCACCCTCAACTTCTATGACATTTACTACCCAAGAATGAGATTCTTTGATGTAATTGCGAAATCCCCTTCTTGTTCCTGTATTTTCTGCTGCAGATTCTTAGCCTCTTCCACCCTGATCTCATCTACCACCTCGACCTCAATGGTTTTCGAGTCTTTGTCTTTGAGACCAAGCTCCTTCCCACTGGTGGGTTCAATTTTCTCATTGGCAGAACCCTCAAGGGCTTTCACTGAATCATTGTCTTGCTGTGACTTTGTTACCCACACACCCTACTGCAAAGTTGATACTGTTTGCATGGGTTGTTTGTCCTCTTTTTTGAACTCAAGACTCATGCCCTTTTTCTTGATCAGCAATTATAGCATCTATTTGATCTCTTTAATTACCTCAATGGTTTTCTTGGTCTTGATTTCAGAGGGCTCCTCCTCCTCCATGGTTTCTTCCCTTTTAAACCTCAAGAACGTTTTCTGAACTTTTTAGTTGTCCATGCTTCAACTCGGAAATGCTGATTTTGCAAGAATGATGGTGCAACCCACAAAATTTGGGTTCCTCTTCCTCACTGTCCTCGCTAGACCCATTACTGTCACTGTTCTCCTCTTCCGACTTCTTGTCTTTGTTGACTGAGTTTTCCCCACCATCTGAAGGTGTCTTTCCTTTCTTGAATTCAAGAAGTAATTCCTTGATTTGCCTCATGTCCAACAATCTTTCTTTTATGAGATCCATGTCTGTAATCACCTTTCCATGCTCACTAGCCAATTTCTCCAAAACACTCACTCTGCTCTCTATCGTGCAACTCGAATTCGACAAGTCGGACCAATTGTTAGGAGACAAGAATCAGAATGGGAAAGAAAAGATAGATTTTATTGAATAGTAAGAAAAGAACAAAACATATGAAAGAAAACTCTCGTCCAAGGGTTTCCTCTTCACAAAGGATTTCTCCTTTCACAAAGAGCTAATGCTCAATTACCAATTATCCAAATCTGAATCTCTCCTATCCTTCTTCCCCTATTTATATCTAATAAACCCCTTTAGCTCACTAATTAACTAACTTATTAATAGTCTAACTATGTTAACTGACTTTCCCTGCTCCTTATATCCTCACAGAAATGATGACCAGAAGTTTCTATATTGTTTGTGTTGTTTTCTTATGTGAGTTTACGTTGAGGTGGGTCTTCATTCATCGGAAAGATATATTTCTATTGTTTTTTAAATATACTTTTGGTGATACTTCTAATCCCCATTCTTCGTTATTTTTCTATGTAGTATTTTTTTGAATATTTTTAATATAGTGAATCTAAATGAACAGTCTATAAGTTAAGTGATATCTAAGCAGAAAGAAAGATAACAGTGGTCTGATTTAATATGCCTAGTACATGCAACTTGTAGAAAGTCCAGAGGCAAAAATTCTGAAATTTATTTTTTCAATAAAAATAGTTTAAAACCAGTGGTGTAAAAGAAACATATCCATGTTAAATAAACTTCCATGGCCATTCAGAAACTTCAGTTTTGGGCCATTAGATAATATGAAGGTTTTTTTACTTGGTGGTAGTGTGCTTTGAAGTTTATGAATAGTGACTCAGTTCTAGCAAATTCCAATCCTAACTAATTTATGAACTGACTTAGTCTACTCCTTGGTACCGCCTATTACAAAGAGTCCCATGCTGTGTACTTGAACATGTACCACATACAAAACTTTATAACAGTCCTTGTAATACTGGTTCTGATCCTAGCTAGTTGGTTAATGAATGATTGTTGATGTTGGAAATTTGCGATTTGTGGTATCTATGGTCACAAAAGGCAATACTGCAGTATAGATTACTGCATTACATTGATAAGAACTATGCTTGTGTTTGCTAAAACATTTACTGTTCATTCACGTTTGTAGTTTTTGCATAGGAAAGGAGTGCAAGTGATTGTGGAAGTCTGCTTATTTGTGTAGTATCTTAAGTTTTCATTGTGTCTTTGTACTATAAATGTGTTTGGTTCTGCCCAGCAGTTTCTTTGGTGGATTCATGAAGGGATTCAAAGCACATCTAATCTTGATTCTTCAAACATACATTATTAGATAACTTGATACATGCTCTTCACTAAGTTGATTATTTATTATTTAATACGATCGTAAATAGACAATTAGCTACTAAGTTTTTTACACCATCAAAAGCATATTGGTTTCAAGTGGTTGATCTGTAAGGAAACACAAAGTGGTCGTTTTATAGTTGGTAAAATTGAAAATTTTGGATGCAATTTTGGTCTCATAACAAAAGTTTTACTATCTTACTATCTCAAACAATCCATTCCACCCTTCGCGTAAGATGAGTACTAATAGGAAATAAACAGTTTTATTTTCTTTTTATGTTTTGAAATGAGAATGACTTATATACAATTATCCGTTATCTTTTTGCCTATTTTGCAAAAAGATTGTCTCCTTATGCCCTCCCCCCCTCTCATGTATGTCTCCTACTTTATCCGCAGTGTCACATTAATGTGTATGTTGAAGTCAAATTATTACTTTGCAATATTTAGCATTGAAATTGTGGGTAAAAATGTGGTTTCTGAGTTATTGCAGTCTAATTTCACAGGATCGACTACCTGAAGCTCGTGTTGTTTATTGCTCAGCAACTGGAGCATCTGAACCTCGCAATATGGGTTATATGGTTCGACTTGGTCTTTGGGGAGATGGGACTTCATTCATTGATTTCCGTGAATTTCTAGGTAGTTTGTTATCCATCCTTTTCCTATTTTTTTTAAGGAAATACAATTTAACTAGTGATCTTCATCTCTCTCTCTCTCTCTCTCTCTAAACTTGCTTTGTCTATTTGATTCATTCATAAATAATTTTTTTGATAAATCCATTGGTGCACTTTTTTTGCCTTTCAAATGCCTATTGCTGCAACATTTTGGAGGTATATCATGTTGGTCTAACGGATGATGTATTTACTTTCATTTACATACTGCTCTTTGTTTGATAATCATTTTTTACCTATATTATTATTACTTTACTAGCATTTATGAATACTAGTAATATTTTATGATTAACAACCGTTTATGATAGATAACTAATATTTTATGATTGTTTGTGAATAATATTTTATAGCTACATAGTATAAAATGCTCAAGAATTTCTTATATCGTTCCTATATGTGTTTGTTGCCCATGATAGCTCCATCTCCTAAGTCTGAAATTAACTATTCAAATTTATACCTCCAGGAGCTCTTGACAGAGGGGGTGTTGGAGCTCTTGAATTAGTTGCCATGGACATGAAAGCAAGGTTGTATTATTTTCATGTACACACCATCCCTCATCCTTAATGAACATGCTTACGAAAGATTTGCTTCATTTATCTTATTGTAGGGGTATGTATTTATGTCGGACTCTTAGCTATGAGGGTGCAGAGTTTGAAGTTATCGAGGCACCATTAGAAGATAAAATGATGGTATGAAACAAATTTGTTTACTTGTGCTATTATTTATCGAAACTGTAATTTATTTACTGTAGAAATAATGGAAATTATCTGGTAAAATATTGACTGGCATCTGAAAATAATAATCAGTAGACTATAAGCTAATAGAAAGAGAGCTACATCAACCAGTTTTGTTTTTTAGTTTTGTGACATGGGATAGAATAATAAGCCTCTTCTCTTTCTGACAAATTGGCTTGTGTTTAATTTGGTTTTTGCTTGTCAAAATCATATTTATTTGTATCAACAAATACCAACATTATACACTGTCATGCATGCATGTATGTATGTATATTTCTCATATATGATAGGTATTTAAGTATGTGAAATTAGGAATGCGCTTTCTCTTTCTCTTTTGTGTATTGCTTTCTGGATGCTGATTGTTCGACATTCTTTTCATATAATTATAACATGTATAGTTATCTATATTATCTGTAGATGAAATTAATTTATCCTTTGAATTCAATATTTTCATTTGATGATCTTATTTATTATTCATCTCAAACTTAGGAAATGTATAAAAAGGCAGCAGAATTTTGGGCTGAATTACGTGTAGAATTGCTGTCAGCCAGTGCCTTCCTAAATGATAAACCAAATTCTAGTCAACTATGGCGATTATACTGGGCAAGCCACCAGGTATTGAAGTTTATGTGATACCCAAATGCACTATCTGTATTTTGATTCTCTTGTTTGTCAGTCTTTGCACTAATATTCATTGACTTTTTTGTTTGTTATTGCTCCTTGTAATTCTGTAGCGTTTCTTTAGACACATGTGTATGTCTGCTAAAGTCCCTGCTGCTGTGAGACTAGCGCATAAAGCATTAGTTGAAGAAAAATGTGTAGTCATTGGTCTTCAGAGTACTGGAGAAGCAAGGACAGAGGAAGCTGTGACAAAATATGTGTGTATTTGAATTCTCTGTTCATTTCCACATAAAGCAATTTTGTTTTCTGCAGTTCAGTTCCTCACTTGCTTTAGTTTTTTGGATAGGGTTCTGAACTTGATGACTTTGTTTCTGGACCTCGAGAATTACTGCTTAAATTTGTGGAAGAAAATTACCCATTACCGGAAAAACCTGAACTTCTCCCAGGTTTGAGACTTGTTTTGCTTAATGATTTTCATTTTTTTTCTAGTTATTGTGCGTTTAGTTGCTCTTCTGTTGTAGGAGAGGATGGGGTAAAAGAACTTCAACGGAAGAGGCATTCTGCAACTCCTGGTGTTTCAGTAAAAGGAAGGGTTAGAAAAGTAGCCAAGTGGCAACCTCCTAGTGATGCTGAAAGTGATGAAGAATCTGAATGTGAGTTTCTTCGAAACAAATTTTGAAGAATCCTATGCACTTCCTTGTTCCTCTTGTGCTTCTGCTGTGTATGGTATTTAGGCATTTTTCCTATTACCAATATCCAAGACTGTAGCCCCCTATGTTGGGTCAGCTAAATTGAACAAATGAAACCGTTTTGCTATTTAGGAAGTCAAATATTCAGAAATCTATTTAGATGATCTCTCTCTGTTTGGTTCTCTTTTTTCTTTTAACCAGTCTTCTTTTTTCTTTAACCAGACTATCTTCCAGTTGATCAACTTTACATACTGCAAACTTTTGGTCTTCTCTTTTACATGACCAAACCACCATAGGTTGGTTTGTGTCATCTTTCTCTCCATAGGTCATGCACTATTTTCTCTCAAAACCACTAACACAGTTGCTCCTGATCTAATTTTTTTTTTTGAGGGGGTATGTTCATTCATTCGGCACAAAATTCTCATCTCTAATATTTTCGCTCTTTTTGGCTTTTTAATCTCTTATCATTTTATAACCATAAAACACTTAGTCTTGTATCTGTACTGTAGCGAGAGTTTGGTTGGCAGCTTGATGTCACAATTCACATTTCAAACATTTTCTCACTTCATCTACCTTGCTTCAATTGGGTTACATATCTCTCAGTTTTCTTGCCACTTTATAAAATAGTAGCATGATGCCTAAACCTTGCAACTTGTGGTAGTATGTATTTATCAGACAATGAAATAAAAAACTGTGGTATTATATGGTCCTCCCCTCAATTGCCAAACTTGGATTCCTAAGAGTCAATCTTTACTTAATTGAAAACTGTTCATTTCCAAATACTCACTCCACAGTTTAAGTATACAATGTACTCAATCTTTCAATTCTTCTATTAGGAGTATTACAACAACAACAACAACAACAACGCCTTATCCCACTAGGTGGGGTCGGCTACATGGATCAACTTCCGCCATAATGTTCTATCAAGTACCATAATGTTCTATTAGGAGTATTAATGTTGTGAAATTTATATTCCAATGATTCTTAGGATTCAGAAAATTCCAATGTTGTGGAACTCTTACAATCGTAATAATCCGACCTTGCCATCCATTGCACTTGGATGAGCAACTAAACTTATGGAAATACCCAGCCCAAACCCAGACAATACCAGCCTGCACTTGGATGAGCTGATAAACTTCAAAAAATACCCAGTCCAAACCCAGAAGATACCAGCCTACACCATAATGGAACCTAACTTTGTAATAGTACCTCTGGTACTTCTTTTAATTATATATATATTTATCTTTGCCAATCAAAAAAAAAAAAAAAAAAATAACCCTTGGTGTTGCAACTAGGATTGATAGACAGAGACCCTCTATTACTAAATTGTATGCTTGGAAAAATTAGAGGCGATGTACAGAATCATAACTCTAATAATGTGTTTGGATGAGAAATTTTAAGAGTGACTCATTTTTCAGGGAATTTTAAATGCTTTGGTTTGAAATATGTTGTTTGGACTTTGGATGGAGAATTTAAAAACAAAATTGTAATTCTAGTAATTCTTGAATATCAAATTCCACCAAAAAAGTAAGAATATGAAAATTTTCATGCTCACTTTCCACTGCCCAATAAATACAAAGGCAACAGTTTCATAATGTACTATAAAGGATAAGGATGCCAATTAATTGACTTTTTCTAAAGGAATGTTATTCTATTGAGAAAAAAATGTTAGAGTTTATTGTTCTTTTTATAGAGTTTACAAAGAGAAAACTACAAGATAGGGAATTATTCATAATAAAAGCATATTCTAAAGTGAAGAAGCAGTACCACCATGAAAATTCTAATTGGTGGAAACACCCTTGAAGATGCAGGTATTCCTTTCCAACCCTAAAACCATTAAAATCCAATAAACAGAACATTGCTACAAGATTTCTTTTCCTTCTTACCAAACCCTTGAAACAAATTTGTAGAAACTGATCCAACCTACTAGGATATACCGAATGCTCATCAGTTTATTCTAAAGCGGTCACACAACTAGGCAGTGTTAAAATAAATGAGGCACAGTTTCTATGTAGAAGTGACAGACATGTCAGCATGAAGAGTCCTGTGAGGCCACCTTACCTTCAAAAATCATTAGTCTTAATACTTCTGAGTAAAGTTGTCACAACAAGAGCTTTGATTGCTTTGAAAAAATGTTTTCAACTCGTTTTTACTTTGCAGTCTGTTATCAAATATTGGTATAGGAAATGGTGAAAACAATATTCTTCATTTTCTGTAACATTTGAAAACAGGAAACAAAGTCAAAATAAGGTGTCATTTTTTTTTAGTTGTTATTGAAAACAGAAAACATATCCTTAAACCAAGAGGCCCTTAGAATTTGAAATTGGCTCAACTGAGGCAAAAATTGACTTCTTGTAGGAGAATGTTTGAGAAACTGAAAAATTTGCAAGAATAGTTTTAATTATATACCAGTCCCTATTTTCCAATTACTGGTTGAAACTTGGAATGCATTAAATATGATTTCTGTGACAAATTGTTAGCAGACAGTAGTTGATTGAGGGTTTGAATTCACATGATATATGACTGAAAGGATTTGTTGATGCCTAAAAGTGCACTGACCGCTGTATCATGTAACCATGTTTTTTTTTTCTTGTTCCATATTGAGTCAGTGCCATTGATATGTGATCATTCCATTTTGCTGTGTTATGTGTTTTTAGCTGACCTCACCTAGTGGGATAAGGCTTATTTGTTGTTGTTGCTTGTTATGTTTTTATTCATTTGGTTCACACTTCATTGGGTATGGAGCCTGTTTCCTTACTTGGGCATGTCATCCTTAAAGGCAGTATTATGATTAATTAAATATAATTTCTTTACTCTCATGATATCTTTTTTTTAAAATCTAATGTGTGAAATTTGATGGTTTTAGAACACATTTGAAACTTGCTGGGTTGCTTATTTACATTATTAAGTTTCCTCTGGTTTGGTGCAGCTGACTCTGGCATTGAATCTACTGACTCTGATGATGAGTTTCAAATATGTGAAATTTGCACTACAGAGGAGGTACTTCTACTTTTTTAAATATCTTGAATTGTTTCAATACTTGGGATGCAGGAATCACTTACTTTTCCCTGCAGGAAAGGAAAAAATTGCTACAGTGTTCCTGCTGCGGTAAATTAGTCCATTCCACATGCCTGATGCCACCAATTGGTGATATAGTTCCTGAAGAGTGGTCATGCCATTTGTGTAAGGAGAAAACAGATGAATATCTTCAAGCTAGACAGGCCTACATAGCCGAACTTCAGAAGAGGTATAGAATTTAAACATTTCTCTTGAATTATTGGGGTCTTGTTTGCATGGCTTAAAATTATCATTTTATGTTGAGTAACTGATTTCGAAAGAAACTGGTTGTAAAAGACACATTATCTTCTATCAACCAAATTAAATGGGAGAAAAATAATGATTGATGAATGTTTTTTTTTTTTCTACATTATTTCAGGTATGATGCAGCCTTGGAACGAAAGACAAAAATATTAGAGATAATTCGTTCTTTGGATCTTCCAAATAATCCTTTGGATGATATTGTTGACCAGGTAGTGAACATTGCTTGATTCACAACAGAACTATTAAAATACAATGTTTAAAGTTTATTTTAAAATGTCGGCGTCAGAAGAACTGTTTAAATATTTTTGAAGTTAATTTTAAAATGATAGCATACCATCTACCTTTTTAAAATGAAGTATGGAGCTGCTATGAGGAAGTCAGAATTATGTTCTCAATTCTGTGATCAGGAAGTAATGACGAAGAACAATTTTTATAGCCAATATTTGCTATTATAAACCTACATTAGGCTGTGAGATTGGAAAATATCAGCTCATTGAGTGATGATGATGCCTATGCTATGTGATGATGCATGTTCTCTTATAATACTTGAGAATTTTAGACAAAATAAAAGCTAACTAAACTGGTAGGCTGGCTGTTAAGACTGTAATACTTTGATAAGCCTTTGCACTAATTGAAATAGTTTAGTGGGGTCTGATGTAAATTTCATTTATTAATGTGTTGAAAAGAGTGTACTAGAAATTGTTTTGCTAACATTACTCCATAAAATTAAAAATGCTCAATAAGATATTAAGTACATAACCTTGTGCAATTAACTTGATTTTCCAGGCCCAAACATTTGAAGAAATGCCTCCTTCACTTTTCTGTATCATTGGTGGATGATCTTTTTGTCTTGTTCATTAATATGATAATGTTAAAGATAGAGAAAAGTATGAAAGTAGTTATAATATTTTATACTATTTTATAGATAGCTCTGTCAAATATATTTATATATTCTGCTCTCTCGTAACATTATTATATAATAAGTAGTAACATGAAAGGATCTAAGTCTTATATTGGAGAGAGAGAATATCACTAACAGAATTGAGGTGAAGTGAAATATTATTCAACCCTATGAGAAAAGGTTTCACCTTAGTTTATATAGGCAGTTACACAGATGTAACTGTCAACTAACTCTAACTGTCAACTGACTCTAGTCAGTTTACTACAGCTGTACAATACTGAAGTTAATTCTATACATAGAAGAAGGAAAAACAGTCTATCAAGTAAATATACTCCTATACCCCCCTGCAAGCTCATGAGAGGTTGTAAGTGAACTTTTCAGCCACCCTGAGCTTGGATCTGTAAGTAGAAAATTTGGAAGGAGTCATAGCCTTTGTCAAAATATCAGCCTTCTGATCAATGGCAGGAACGTGAACCACTTGAAGTTGCTTCTCCTAAACTTTTTCTCTAGCAAAGAAGAGATCCAGTTCCATATGCTTGGTTCGAGAGTGCATAACAGGATTGTGAGCAAGAGCAACAGTGCTCTGATTTTCACAAAAGATGACTGGAGAGTAATAAGGAGTGTGCAGTGTTCAGACTGCAGTGACCTAATCCATGTAACTTCTGCAGTGGCTAAGGCTAGACTGCAATATTCAGCCTCTGTACTGGACCTTGCAACAACAGACTGTTTCTTTGACCACCAAGAAACTAAATTTGAGCCAAAAATGATGGCTGCACCAGAAGTTGACCTTCTGTTGTCATCATCACAGTAAGCATTAACTGTAAAGGGAGGTCCAGTAGAAGGAGGGAGAATCTTCCAACCAAAGTTGATGGTACCAGCTAGATACCTGAGAATTCGTTTTACTGCTGCCCAATGCTGCTCAGTTGGATCTGACATGTACTGGCAGACTTTGTTAACAGTGAAACTGATTTCAGGTCGAGTGATGGTTGCATACTGCAAGGCTCCCACAATAAACCTGTCTAGAGTGGGGTCAGGCAAAGGTTCATACCCTGACTTAGTTAACTTGAAGCCTCCAACCATTGGAGAAGAAATAGGATTGGCCTCATCCATTTTTTTTTTTCCCAATAAATCTCTAATGTACCTAGACTGAGTCAGAATAAGAGCACCATTGGACTGAGGTCTGACTTCAATTCCCAGGAAATAGTCAAGATTCCCCAGGTCTTTAAGTGAGAACTCAGTGTTGAGTTTGGTTACTAAGGACTTGATGAATATAGGATTGTTCCCGTGACAATAATGTCATCTACATACACAAGCATGTAGATAACAGTATTTTTTGGAATCAGTGTAAAGAAAAAGGGAGGTATCACACTTGCTGGACCTGAACTGAAACCGAAAGAAGAGTGGCCTTTAGTTTATCAAACCAAGCTCTAGGAGCTTGTTTGAGACCATAAATTGCCTTATGCAACTTACACAATAGCTGTTTGTTGGGATCTTCAAATTCAGGGGCTGACTCATGTACTCCTCTTCAAGAACACCATTGAGAAAAGCATTATTGACATCTAACTGCTGAAGACTCCACTTGTCAGTGACAGCAAGAGAAGGAAGCATTCTGACAGTAACTGGTTTGATTACAGGAGACAATGTCTCATTGTAGTCATAACCAGGTTGCTGGTCAAAGCCTTTAGCCACTAGTCTGGCTTTGTATTTACTGACAGTGCCATCAGGATTTTCTTTGACTTGAAAAACCCATTTCCAACCCACAGGGGACCTATTGGAAGGAAGAGCAGTGTGAGACCAAGTACCATTTTACATTATGGCCTCATACTCAGTTTTCGTAGCTGCCAGCCATGTTGGATTAGAAAGAGCAGACTTTGTAGATCTGGGCTCAGCATGAGCTAAACGAAGAGTAGGCTGCAACTTGGGTTTAACTACACCAGCCTTGGCTCTAGTATACATGGGATGAGTGTTATCAGGTTGGACAAGAACTGCTGGAGTGGGTGCTGGTGCTTGACCTGGCCGAGAGTCATTATCTAAAACAGAATTTGCTCCCACTGAAGTTGAAATTGCTGGTGAGGAATCATTATCTACTTGTTCTGCAGGAGTAGGGTTGTCAAGACTGGGAGGAGTGACTCTTGTTGGAGGTGCAGACAGAACTGTTAAGGTCTGTTGAGAGGAAGAAGCAGCAGCCGTAGTTGATGATACTGAGGCTGGTTCTCCAAACAGCCTAGAGAAAGGAAAGTTCAACTCATCAAATATCACATCCTTTGAAATATAAATCCTTCCATCTTCAGCCATGCACTTGTAACCCTTGTGAGAGAGAGAATAGCCTAGAAAAAGGCACTCCTGAGACCTTGGTTGAAGTCTATTCTGATTATAGGGTCGCAGAAGAGGATAATGAGCACATCCAAACACTTTCAAGAACTTATAATTTGGGAGTCTTTTGAACAATCTCTGATTAGCACCTCTTGATTAATAGATGATGATGGAAGGCGATTGATGAGATACACAGCAGAAGTAACAGCATGGTCCAAGTACTCAAGAGACATAGAGGCCTGAGATAAGATAGTTAGGGCAGTTTCAACTACGTGTCTGTGCTTTCTTTCCATAACTTCATTTGGATGATGGGTGTGGGGACAGATCAATCTGTGTTACACACCATGTTCTGCAAGAAATTTAGTAAAGGGCCTGTACTCCCTCCCCCAGACAGACCAAACAACTTTATAGGTAAATTGAATTGAGTTTTAACTAAAGTGTGAAACTGTTTGAACAGATCAAGAGTCTCAGATTTATTTCTCAACAAATAAAGCCAAGTAAACCGAGTGTGGACATCAACAAAGGTTACAGAATAGCTGTAACCAGTGTTGGACAAGACAGGTGAAGGACCCCACAAATCTGTATAAATGAGGTCAAAAGGATTAGAATACACAGTAAGAGAAGGGGAAGAGGCCAATGCAACAGAGAACAAAAATCAGAACCTGTTTTATTAACAATAGAAATATTACTCAATTTGGATACAAGTTTCATAGTGTCACCACTAGGGTGATCTAATGGGGAATGCCAAGGGGCAAAAGAAAGATCACTATTAGAGAGAGTATTTACATGAGGCACACTAGGATTGATTCTATTTACACTAGGTGAAACAGAATCTGGAGAAATAGTTGGCTCAGGTTCTGAGCCAGCAGCAGAAATGGTATTGACAGTGAAAGAGGACTTGAGTTGCTTGCTGTCTAGCTGACTGAAGCAAATCAGGGAATTGATAGACCATCACAGCCTACCATCCCTTTAAGGAGCATCTCTTTAGAGACCTGAGATTTGACCAAACAGAATTCAGAATGACCATTACCAATTGATTGACACTGATTAAACTTTTGTTAATGGAAGGAACAAACAGGAGGTTATTAAGAACAAGGGGAATTTTGGGATTAAAAGGAGATGAGAAGGAGGATAATTTTGAAGAGTTGATATTCAAACCTTGACCATTACCAATTGTAATTTGATCTGGTCCTTCAAAGGGAATGGTTTGATGAATATTCAGAGAAACATTTGTGACATGGTTAGAGGCCCCTGAAATAGGATACCAACTCGAAGAAGAGGCTGAAGGAACACTTGTCAGATTTGCTTGAGGAGAACGCAGAGTAGAGTACTGATTGTGCTGAGACTGATGAGGCTGCTGTGTCTGATGGGAATTAGTGTTATGATTCTGACTTTGGTACTGGTTCTGATTGGCGTTAGCAGAGGTCTGAGATTGATTTTGATCAGGATACTGATTCGGATAATCCATAGGCTGACTAGGAACATAATTATCATCGTGCCTATGATGACAGTAAGAAGCCTCATGACCATATTTATGACAGATTTGGCACTGGATATGAGCAAATGGACCTCTACCGTGACCACCATTAAAGTTCCGGCAACTGCTGCCACCACCACCATGGCCAGCGCTGACGTTAACATACCTATTTCCACCATTGTAATTATTATAGTTCGTGCCAGAATGCGATGAAGAGCCAGAACCTTGGGCAACATAAATCGAAGCAATGGACAAGGCAAGTGATTTCTTGCGAGCAATTCAAGTCTCATGAGCCAGTAGGAGAGTCCTGACTTCATCAATAGACAGCGACTCAAACTTGCCACTCACAAGCGATGAGCAACTTAAACTCATCTGGTAAACCATCAAGAAAGATGTCAACATGATCAGATTCAGACCCATACTCTCCAATCGATGAGTGAGAATCAATAATGGTTTGAATGCGAAACAAATAGTCAGAAATAGAACTATTGTTCAGAAAAATGTTATGTAAATCATTGCAGAGTTGCCGCTTTTTCGCACGAACAATAGAGTGAAAGTGCGTGTGGAGCTTGTCCCAAAGATACCATGCAGTTTTGCAACCGACAAGCCCCAAGCACCTCACCAGAAATAGTGGATTGAAGCCACGGCAAAAGGAACTGATCCTTTGCTCCCAAAGCAAAAACTCAGATGAAACAACACCAGCATCATGATCGGCAATGGTGAGATATTGAGGTGGAATATGCGGTTTAGTGACAAGATGAAAAAGACGATGTTCTTTGAGAACAGGTTCAAGCTGTTGACACCAAAGGAGATAATTGGAATTGTTAAGTTCCTGTGAAATGGAGTGCGAAAACTCCTTTGCAGTGATAACCGCCGAAGAACCTAACAGAGAGCCACTGTTCCCTGGCGGAGGAGGGGGAGGAGGAGCAGCGGAAGCCATGTAGATCGAAACAAAGCTCTATGATACCATATAGAAATCTGTCTGAGAGAGAGAGAGAATATCACTAACAGAATTGAGGTGAAGTGAAATATTATTCAACCCAATGAGAAAAGGTTACACCTCAGTTTATATAGGCAGTTACACAGATGTAACTGTCAACTAACTCTAACTGTCAACTGACTCTAGTCAGTTAACTCCGCAGTATAATAGACTGAAGTTAATTCTATACATAGAAGAAGGAAAAACAGTCTATCGAGTAAATATACTCCTATAGGATATGATTATTATTTTTAGCTTCCATTTTGTACTTTGAGGTGTTTTGTCTCTCTGTCAAACATGCAGACATTGGTATATACTTGTTACTTGATGAATCCCATAGTTTCTAGTTTTTCTGTAGTTGTCTTGTTAGGATGTCTTCTTTTTTTCTCCTTTTTCCTCTTAATAATATTTCTTTTTCTTGTGAAACAGCTAACTGTTTCCTGGCTACTGTAATTGTTTTTATATGCAGCTAGGAGGCCCTGACAAAGTTGCAGAAATGACAGGAAGGAGAGGCATGCTTGTGAGGGCTGCTACTGGAAAGGGTGTTACTTATCAGGCTCGTAACACGTGAGTTCTTGTTTGCCTCCCTAATTAATAAACAACATTTCATAATGGCTGAGTTACTAATTTCCGTGTACCTGTTTAGAAAAGATGTCACTATGGAAATGGTTAACATGCATGAAAAGCAGCTCTTTATGGATGGTAAAAAGTTTGTTGCTATTATCTCTGAAGCTGGATCAGCTGGCGTTTCTTTGCAGGCAGATAGACGAGCTGCAAATCAGGTGCGGAAAACTGATTTGGAAGAATTTTCATCCCTGATATCATTTACTGTCGGTCATGTATATTTATGCACATAGCCTGCTTGTAAAGTTCTGATTTACTGAACTTTAAATATCCATTCTATGTGTCATTTTCTGTCCTATGTTCCTCATTTCGTGTTCTCTGACCTTTGCACAACAGAAAAGAAGGGTTCATTTAACACTTGAACTGCCATGGAGTGCTGACCGGGCAATCCAGCAGTTTGGAAGAACTCATCGATCAAATCAAGCTTCAGCACCAGAATACAGGTCTTTGTTTTAAAACTTTTTCTTTTTATTTGTTTGGTTGCTTTTCATATTGGTATTACTAATAACCAAGGTTTTATAAATTGTTGGTGAATGAACATATCATCCGCAACAGCATGGTATTAGAGCCAAATGATACCTTTTCCGAACGAAATCGCAGTGGGGTTAAAAATCACAGAAAAAAAGCCACAACAAAATGGTGTTGCAGCTGCAACAAGCATTACAAGAATTCGATTTCAGTCTAGACAAGATTTTCGCCAAGGAATCCCATTTGAAAACCAAAAGAGTCCCAACAAAAAACAAAGTAAAGAATCAGAGATAGTTAGTTTTCACTGCCGAAACCCTCTTCCTATTCAAAGATACTGTATACATGCAAAAGGATGGACAATCAAGAGATCGAAGAAGGAAAATTGTGACTTGGTTGTGAAGGAGAAAGGTGGAGATGGGATAGAAGAGAGAGCAAGAGAAGAATGAACATATTGTCAGTTGAGAGAGAGGAAGTTATGATAAAATAAAATGAGATAAGATTAAAAAAATTAAAAATTAAAAGTGGGGGTGGGAAATTAGATTGGGAATTTGCTGATGGAAAAAAAGGTGGGAAATTGAAAATATGAGTGGGAGTATTTGGGTCATGAGAGAAGCGAGTAGGTTACTGAAATTGCTTAATTGCAAAGTTTAATTTATAAGTTAATTGGGTGAGTAGGAAATTAATTAATTGGGTGAGAAATTAGTGAAAAATTGATTGATATATGGGAGAAATGGAAGGAATTAATTAGACTCTAATATTAATTGAGGTTTAAAATGAAATTAAAGATCAAAATTATTTTGAATTAATTTAAAATAGCTTAAAATCAATTTAAATTATTATAGTTTTTTATGCTTATTAATTATATGTTATTATATATTATATAATGATACAAATTTATTTAATATAATTTTGTGCAAAGTTGCGAGGCATTCACACCTCAACTGCAATCTGCATCACAAAATCTGCAATACCCGTAATAATGACAACCTTATCGCAACCACAACTGTGACTGCAATTTAAAACTTTACTAATAACTAAACTCTAATTAATTGTCTCTACTCTATGGTTTCGAATTTGCTAAATATTTAACTTTAAACTGAGGCCTGAGGATGAGATTTTGATTGATGTTGCTTTAGGGAAAGAGGAGAAATGGAGGAAATACGGTCAGGGGAAGAAGATATATTAGTAACATTCATGCTATAAATTATTTCCGGAAGGAGTTGGCTTCCATATTATAATGATCAAAACTGTATAAACTATCGCGTGCAATTGACAACTCTGAACAAGTATATTTTCCTAGCTAGGGAGATTCAAGCGGGGGATATACAGTGGGGAATGCTTACAGGCTGCTTGATAGGGATTCGTCAGATGAGAATAAGGATGGAGTGTTTACTACACTATGGAAGTTAAAAATCCCAAGTAAAGCCTCATTCTCTGCTTGGAGATTAATCCGTGACAGGCTGCCAACAAAGAGTAACTTGAGAAGTAGGAATGTGTAAATCAATGATGTCAGTTGTCCATTCTGCAGAAATCATGACGAGGACACATCTCACCTATTTTTAAGCTGTGTTAAAATCATGCCGCTATGGTGGGAATTGATGTCTTGGTTAAACATAGTGTGTGTATTCCTGGAAACTCCGAGGGACCATCTCCTCCAACACCATTACTGCAATCTGAAGGATATTAGGTTACAGCGATGGCAGATTTGGTGGATCTCCCTGACATGGTGTATTTGGCACCGTAGAAATTGGATTGTTTTCTCAAATGACAGCTTCAAAGGTCACAAATTGATGGACGATGCTTTATTCTTCTGCTGGACATGGCTTAAAAATTTGGAAAAAGGATTTGATATCCCATTCCATTACTGGTCCAGCAAAATCAGGGATGGGTTTTGTGCTCGGGGGGGATTAGCTTATAGATATTTTGTGGCTGGGTGCCTAGCTTACAGTCAGATCTATGGTTGCCTAATTCTTGCTATGTTGTCTGTATTAGGCCACCTTAGCTTTGCATAGCATGGTGCTAGGTTGTATATACAACAGTACCACTTGTACTGAACTTAATATTATATATAATATAATTATACTTTTGCTGATAAAAAAAATATTTGCCTAGCTAAACTCTACATGTGTTGTGTGTAATATGTTTCCTTAAATGGAATTTTGTTTCATAGACATATGCTACCTTGCTTTGTCAAAAAATTGTATTGCTGGTGTGACTTGGTTGACTATTATCAAATTACATTATAACATATAGAAGCTAAGATGGAAGCACTTTGGACTTGACCTCAAAATGGTTCACTTCTAGGTTTTGTTGATGCTCTCCCTTGATGCCACGCCAGTTGTACCTAACCTACATTATCATAAATGTTGTACAGGATACTATTTACAAATCTTGGTGGAGAACGAAGATTTGCATCAATTGTTGCCAAGAGATTAGAATCTCTAGGTGCTTTGACTCAGGGTGACCGCAGGCAAGTTGAATTTAAATTTATCATTTCTTTTTTCTATCAATGAGCCGGCATAGATGAACATTTTTTGCAATGTTATTCATGACTTCCTTGATGGCCTGCAGGGCTGGACCTTCGTTAAGTGCTTATAATTATGATAGTGCCTATGGAAAGAAGGCTCTGACGATTATGTACAAAGGAATAATGGAGCAGGTTTCATAATATTCATTGAAAATAACAAATATGTATATTGAAATGCATAGAAGGAAAAGAATGGTCAAATACAACTATTGACAAATTGTTTTTTAGGATTCTCTGCCTGTGGTACCTCCGGGATGTTCATCTCACAGACCAGATACAATTCAAGATTTTATTGTGCAGGCAAAAGCTGCTCTTGTATCTGTTGGAATAGTAAGGGACACTCTTGGTAATTCATTTATTATCCTCTTCTAAAAGTTAGATTGTGTGGTTTGATAATAATAAATTTTGCATGTCTCTTAGTGTTGTATTGAAGTATTGCTTGGGATCCATATTCCTCCACCTAACCTTATTATAATTAAACACATGCTTCCTATATTTGTAGGTAATGGTAAATCTGGTCGTATTATTGATTCAGATATGCACGAAGTTGGACGGTTCCTCAACCGGATTTTGGGACTACCTCCTGATATTCAGAATGGGTTTGTCTTTTGTGAATTAAATGGCTTGATGCTTCTTGTTTCAAGTATTAGTTAGATTCAGTCAGTATGATATATATATTACCGCAACAGGTTGTTTGAGTTATTTGTGAGTATCTTGGATCTTCTTGTTCGGAATGCTCGCATTGAAGGTAACCTTGACACGGGCATTGTTGATTTGAAAGCTAATGTAATTGAACTACAAGGGACTCCAAAGGTTTGTTTGTTGCTAGACCTCTTGTGGCAACTCATTTATTTATGTTAACTTTATAAAACTAATATGGATGAGAAATTTTTTCACTTTCATGCAGACTGTTCATGTTGATCAATTGACTGGGGCCTCAACAATTCTGTTTACATTCATCTTAGATCGTGGGATCACATGGGAGGTACTTGTTCTTCTCTTCATGACCCATATAATGATGTACTTTACACCGACATACTTAGCATGCTGACTTATAATTTCATATTTACATATCAGTTGGCAAGTACAATGCTGAATGAAAAGCAGAAGGATGGGCTTGGTTCAGCCAATGATGGCTTCTATGAGTCCAAGAGGGAGTGGTTGGGAAGACGTCATTTCATTTTAGCATTTGAAAGGTATGTTTCCTTGTTTTTGTTCAGTGTTCGTGTTTCCTTAATTTAAATTCAATATAATTAGATTATAAATCTTGATGTTGTTCCAATATGAAATTAAATGCAAATCTTCATGTTCCAATATCTGTTGAGTTAAGTTTGCGATATTAAATGACTGAGCTTGTTTTTTGTTCACATATGCATGGAAACTCAAAACCCTTTTGTTTATTTCTTTCGTTGTTTCGCTTTGTCTGAATTAGGAGTTTCCTTAATCCAACTTGATATCCAAGATAAGTTTTACTCACCCTTTGATGCTTGTAGAAGTGTCATATGTGAATTGGGTAGTCTTTATGTTTGAGTGAAGCCTAGCTTTCTGAACTACAAATAAAAACATTTTAACATGCGAAAATCTATGTTTGAGATTCAAGCTAGGGAACTGGTCAAATCCTTGAAACCTTGAAGTGTTCTAATTTGCTTGAAATTGATCCTCTCAACCGTCATTGATTTATATTTAAATGTTAGAAAACCAAATCCCTCAAATTTAGGGATAACCTTCATATCCAAATGACATTTCATGTTATCAACGCTAAATCAAGGAATATCAACATTGCCCCTCAAGCTAGTGCGTATATCTCATGCATCAAACTTGTGACTGATATATGTTACCCTTGGAACTTTGATATTTGGTGATCTTAGAATGTGGGTTTGAGCGTAACTCAATTCCAAAAGTTAGCTCATAGGGTGAGGGTTGATCCCACTTAGATATTCTATCTTGGCACTATCTCTAGTCGATGTAGGACTTTGGTTTTTTCCTATGTACTTCTGGGCTTGGTGCGTGGATAACATGGTGCGTGGATATCATGGTGGGTGACCCTTTTAATGGATCTAGGATAGGTTCTGGTATCATCTTCTTCAAAGTTCCTCTTCCACTTCCTCTAAGTCTACACACTCAAATTTTGAGTCTCCTCCTAGACCTTCTAACAACACCCTATGCAAACAGGGTCAAAGTTTGGATTTCATCCTTCTCTTTTTTTAACCCACACTGAACCTAAAAATGTCAAACAGGCCTTGGCAGATTCCAATTGGGTTTCTGCCATGCAGCAGGAGTATGCTGCTCTCAGGAATAATCATTCATGAGACAGGCAGTGGGATGTAAATGGGTATTTCGTGTAAAAGAAAATGCTGATGGGTCTATCAACAAATACAAGGCCAAATGGTTGCTAAGGGATTCCATCAAGTTCATGATTTTGATTTTCATGAAACTTTTTCTCCAGTTGTGAAGCTTATTACTATTAGGCTAATCATCACCCTTGCTCTCTCTAACAACTGGGAATTATTTCAATTAGATTTGAATAATGCTGGAAGCCACTAGATGTGGAAGCCACATTGACAGAAGAATTAGAGACAACAGTATTAACTGAAGACTTGGAAACACAAGCAGCAGGCTTCTGCAAAGGCTGGAGCAAATTTGTAAGACGAAGAGAAACATTGGGATTAAGAGGGGAAGCAAATTTTGAATAACCCGAGGAATCAATAGGAAGCCCTTGACCATTACCAATGGTAATTTGGTCTGGACCCTCAAAAGGAGTGACTTGCTGAATGTTTCGGGAAACATGGTGAGATGCTCCAGAATCTGGATACCAGCTGTTTGATGAAGTGCTTGGAAGCATTGGCTACATTGGCTTGAGGAGATGGGTTAGAATTGGATTTATGAGAGTGACTTTGGGATTTGGTTGAGAGGGCTTGGAGGAGTAGCTTGCATCATTTCTGTACCAGCAATGAGAGGCTTCGTGCCCAAATTTGCGACAAATCTGACACTGAACATCAGCAAATCTGCCACACCCTCTCCCACGAGCTCCACCACAACCACCTCAACCGCAGAAGATCAAGGTGTGGAAAAACTCCTCATGCTATTTTGCATTCCCATGAAGATCAAGGTTTCCTATCATGCCCTATACTCTCTCTCTCTCTCTCTCTCTCTTATGCTATTTTTGCATTCCCATGAAGATCAAGGTTTCCTGTCATTCCCATCGAAATGAGTTAGTTTTTGATTTTGACGACCATATTTGATGGTGGTGAGACATTATCGGACTGACTAAATAGCAACGGTTGGAGTGATTCACGATCACAGAAAAGGAATCTAGATGTCTTCTTTGAACCCTAATTTTTTTTCAATTTGCTTGAGAGAAATTTACTCAACCCTCATTGATATGCCTACAAGATGATATCCCTCAATTTTTGGGATTTCCAAAATATTTACATTACCTTCCATACTATTATTACAATGAATATCAACATTAAGTAAATGAATATAAATATTATGTCAAGGAAAATGGGTTCAATTTGTTTGTTTAAGTGAAGGCTAACTTTCTAAACTTCAAATGAAAGCATTTCTACACGCTAGTCTACATTAGATATTCAATGTAGGGAACTTGTCAGACCACCCGATGAGTACATTATGTATTAGAGTATTGTAAAGAGATATGCAGTTATTCTACTGCAGTCTCAGTTAGTTTTAACTAAGATAGTTAGTTGTTAGTTAGTTAACAGCTGTTCAGTTATGACAGCTGTTAGTTAGTTGAAACAGCTGATCTAATATCAGTTCTGTCTATAAATACAAAAATGTATACTCAAGTCAAGTGATTAATGAGACTCCCTTTCACTTTCTCAGATTGCTTTTCTCTTTAGGTTCTCAAAGTATCTTCTCTTAGAGTTCTGTTATGGTATCTAGAGCTTGATAAGATCAACAATGGCTGCTCAAAACAACTCGTTTATTACTTCTCCTTTTCCTAATTCCATTTCTCACAAGCTTGATTATTTGACCTTCCTGCTATGGCGCCAACAGGTTGAACCTGTTATCAAATCTCATCGTCT
The DNA here is from genome assembly GCF_000004515.6 of Glycine max. NCBI lineage: Eukaryota > Viridiplantae > Streptophyta > Magnoliopsida > Fabales > Fabaceae > Glycine > Glycine max. The sequence goes on along the minus strand of NC_038251.2, from coordinate 38,803,397 downwards.
TCAGTATTTTGTGGCAAATCCACAAATTCCACTTCTATTTCTCACTAAAGCAGATTGCACAGCTGGAATTGAAAATCCTGCATATGAAGCTTGTGAACAACAGGATCAAGTTCTTATTAGATGGCTTCAATCGACGCTTTCAACTTCGATTTTATCTTGTGTTTTGGGATGTGTTAATTCTTATGAAGTATGGGAAATGATTCATGATTATTTTCACAAGCAAACAAGAGTCATGACGTGTCCATTGCACACGGAATCAAGAGCTACGATGCTCGGAGGAAAATTGATGCAATAATTTTTGCTTCAAATCAAACAGATTTTTGACTCTCTTGCCTCGGTTGGAAGTCCTATCATGCTTTAGGAGCATGTCAATTTGATCCTTGAAGGACTTCTGCCTGATTGTCACTCAGTTATTTCTGTCATTGAAAGCAAATTCAAACTTAATTAGAGTATATGTTTGTATAACTGTTAAAACAGTTTTGTAAGGGCTGTTAGGCTGTTAGCTTTTGCTAACAGCGCCTCCCTGTTGTTAGGCTGTTAGTCCTTGCTAATAGCACCTCCCTCCTCCTTGCTGTTAATTGTCTGTACTCAGTTCGGAGGTCTATAAATACCTCTTGTAACTAACTTTCTAACCAACTTTTGAGATATGAAATAATATCTATTTTCTCAACTTCTCTGACTCAATCGAATATGGTATCTAGTCGTGTCAATCCTAAGTATGAAGCATGGGAGGTTCAGGACCAAACACTCCTTGTTTGGCTCCAATCCACTCTTTCAAAATCGGTTCTATTGTGTGTTCTTGGTGTGAATCACTCCTATCAAGTTTGGAAAAAGATTCACGAGTATTTCAGTCTCTAGACGAAGTCTTGTGCATGTCTATTGCGAACTGCGATGCATGCAATTTTGCTTGAAGTTAAATTGATTGAAGAATATCTGGTGATAGAGTTCCGATTCATCATGAGGAGTATGTTGATGTGTTGCTTGAAGGACTTCTGTTCGATTATGCGTCGATGATCTCATTCATTGAAAGCAAGAAGCGTACACCGTCAATTGTGGAGATTGAAGCCTTACTTTACGGTCATGAAACTCGTCTTGTTTGTTATAATAAAGAGAGATAGGCGCTTAGCTCTCCTTCCTTGAATTATACTCAAGGCTATTCGCACTCCAATTCGTACAAATCTAGAGATTCTGGTAGTTCTCAAGGAGGGTATGGCCACGACGATGGTAGTCGTGGTGGTTTTGCTAATCGTGGTGCCGACCGTCATAGTGATGGCTCTGGCAGAGGTCCTGATTGTGGCAGATTTGCCTATTTTCAGTGTCAAATTTTCCTTAAGTTTGGTCACACTGCAAATGTTTGTCACTTTAGGTCTCATGAGTTTTCAGCCTCATGAATCACTCACTTTCTTTGATCCAGCAAAACAGCAACCAATTCCCTACTTGTCTGGTTCTGTCGGAACCTCCAATACTTGGATTAATCCCAATTCCAAGTCTGGAACTGTTGCTCCAGCATCATGCTTACTAATTCCTCTTCTCATGGAAATGGACATGCTAGCTCCACCTGGATTCCAGATTCTGGTGCTAGTTTTCATGTAACTGGTGAACCACAGGATATCAAGCAATTCACTCACTTTGATGAACAAGAAATAGGGAAGGATGCAGTCTGGAATTCACAATCCTAGACTGCATCCTTCCTTATTTCTTGTTCATTTTGAGCCTCAAACTGTTTAATAGGCCCTGGAAAATTCAGATTGGTTTGCTTCCATGCAACAAGAATATGATGCTTTGCTGAAAAACAGAACTTGGGACTTAGTTCCCTTACCTTCAAACAAACAAACTATTAGATGTAAGTGTGTTTTCAGAGTCTAGGAAAATGTTGATGGCTTTATCAACAAGTTCAAAGCAAGGTTGTTAGCTAAGGGTTTCCATCAAGTCCATGGTTTCGATTTTCATGAGACATTATCCCCCGTGGTCAAGCATGAGACATCACCCTTGCTCTCTCACATTGGTGGGAGTTGTTTCAGCTGGATATGAACAATGCCTTTCTAAATGGGATTCTTGAGGAGTCAGTATTTATGACACAACCTCCTGGTTGAGGTTGGAGATAAGTCCTTTGTTTGCAAGCTTAACAAGGCTTTCTATGGCTTAAAACAAGCCCCAAGGCCGTGGTTTGATAGGTTGAAGTCTACTCTTCTTCAGTTTGGTTTTGCGGGTAGCAAATGTGATTCTTCTCTGGTTTATGTGGATGATATCATAATCACAGGTAGTTCTACTCTCTCATTCAACAACTAATCTCTAAACTACACACTGCCTTTTCTATTAAGCAACTTGGTCATTTGGATTACTTTTTGGCCCTAGAGATCAAGTACCTGCCTAATAATTCTGTTGTGATGACTCAGAGCAAATATATTTGTGATTTAATTCACAAAACTCACATGGGCGAAGCCCATTCTATTTCCTCTCCCATGGTGTCTAATTGCAAATTATCTAAGCATGGTGTTGATCCATTTCAAGATCCCACTCTTTAAAGGTCAATGGTGGGTGCCCTAATTAGACCTGAAATCAACTTTGCCGTCAATAAAGTCTGTCAGTTTATGGATAAACCTCTAGACTCTCATTGGGCAATGGTTAAGAGGATTTTAAGGTATCTCAAAGCTTGTTTCATGGGTTACTTTTTCAGCCTGCTTTTCTTAACAATCCCTTGGCTCTTGCGTTTTGTGATGCTGATTGGCGTCTGACGTGGATGACAAACATTCAACTTGAGGGGCAGTCATCTTCCTTGGCCTAAATATGATATCTTGGTGGTCTCGCACACAGAAGGTCATTGCTAGGTCCATCACTAAAGCTGAGTACCGTAGTCTGGCTCAAACTTGTGTTGAGTTGACATGGATTCATGCCATACTAACAGAATTGCAAGTCCCCTTTACCATTACTGTTCTTTATTGTGATAACCACAGTGTTGTATCCTATGTTCCACAGTCATACTACACATATGGAGATTGATGTCTTCTTCATTAGGCAAAAGGTTTTGGCCAAACAACTTTTTATCTTGCACATTCCAGCTCTTGATCAATGGGCAGATGTGCTGACCAAGCCTCTTTCTTCAGCTCGATTTGAATTTCTTAGGGGCAAACACAATGTGAAGAGTTTTTTGTGACACTCTCTATCCCGACATACATATAAATAAATAAAACATATAAAAATACCGATAAACAAATTCATGTTGGTAAAAGGTTCACATTCACTTCATTATTACCAAATAAAACTTATTAAAATCATATTCGACTCAGAACAAGATCGTCAAAATTTACAATTTTTTTTTTGTTAAATTAGTGAGGTATAATAAAATAATGTCATGCAATTAAAATAAAACTCATCCCCAATGTCACATCTTATCAGAACATTGTGTCCCAACGTCCTCTAGCACGAGGTTCTTTAAAGTCATCCACTTAGTCATCTACTGTCACAAACACAAGGTTCAAAATCATCACAGGATCCAAACATAAATAACACACAGGGAGTGAGTTATCAAATTTCTAAAGAAAATACAAATAAACAAAAACATGATCAAAATAAATTATAGAAGTATTTATAACATACTTCAACTTAATACAATCCATGTCATTTTACCATTTTATCATTTAAAATTCATTTTTCAATCATCAATCACACTATACATGAATCACACACTTGGGCCAAAACATAATAACACTCATCAATTTCATAATAAACAATTAGAAGACGTTATGCAACAATTATACTAAGACTCAAGCCTATATGCAATGTGGTATCATGTCAGTGAAAAATCACACTGAGACGCTTAGGAGTACATTAGAAGACATACCTCACAATTGGTATGTCAGGTCACTCTCATTAAATAAAATCAAAAGGTGATCAGCTAAGATCACTCTCTTTTGCGAGAATGCTCTAGTCATATGGGATCAACTTAGGCTTAAAGAAGCACTCAAACCGAGTGTCTTTACCCCCATGGCTTAGACTCCGAAGAATCCGTTAGGGCCTTACCTTCTTGATTCAGGTCCAACCCTAAAATAATTTTTGCATGCAGATACTGTTCATGAATTATACAATACCCACGACCTTACACTCGTGTTTCAAACACGTTTAACACATTGCGCTATAATTTAACGCTTTAGGTTCCTAATTAGGAATCCTACACTTTTCTCAAGGTAAACATCAGTCGTGTTATTGTATAATTCATATCTCCCAATACAAGTATTGTCACATCAAGTGTTGACCACACTTATTCACAACTAAATCTCATGTTCACAATTTAACATCTCGTAATGTCACAATCCATCATCATATGTTTACGTGTATCTCACAAATTAACACATGTTCAACTTTACATTTATACTCAATCTCAATAACAATATTATGATCTCAATGCAACATGTTATCTCACTATTCATCACATATTCAATTTATCACTTACACGCAATTTCAATCACAATTTCATGATTCCAATATAACAATCTCACAAATATAATTATACATGAAGAATTACAATACAATAAATATCCCAAAATAAACCTCAATTTGATCCCCCCTAAAGATTCCTACACATGTTCATTCTAACCCCAATTGCAATAAACTCATCCCTTACTTCTAAGCGGGCTCACGTGTGTAGTCCGGTAGTGATAGCGGCATCTCTAGCAGTTCCATAAGATTCCTCAAGCTTTTCCTCTGTTTGCTTTGTTAGGGTTTCCAAGCATTAGAGAGAAGGGAAATAGATTGTAGCCTCCATTTTACTGTCAACATGCAAGACTAATTTATCTTTGCAAAAATATTATTTTGTAAATCCCAATGGTGTGAATGTGCGAAAATGGGTTCAGAAGGTGGTGTTCAAATTTCACGATGATCCATCGGTTGACGAGTTCGAGATCGTAGTTTTATTGGGACGGGTTTTGGGTATTTGCGGGAAAAGAGAAAGCTCAGTGCAAGGGACATTTCTTTCACCACATACATTATCTAAAAAATCCCAACAGTGTGTGTGCGAAATTAAGTTTCGAACCACGCGTTCAAATTTCACAACGATCCAACGATTAACGAATCCGGGATCATTGTTTTACTGAGATAGGTTTGAGTGTATGTGGGAAAAAGAGAAGGTTTTGGTAGGGGGAGAAGGGAAAACGAATTTGAGAGGAAGAAAAAGCGTAGAGACGTATCGTTAGTCTGAAAACTGACCTAATATGTCTCTATTTATAGTTAGAGTACTCTCAACCTATTATTTATTCTATTTTTTTTCTTTATTATTTTATAAAAAGAAACTTTATTTTATTTCCTATCAAATGAATAAATAAAATATCCTTTTTATTTTTCTTCTAACCATTATTTTAATTAATAAAGTTATTTCTCCTTATTTATTTAATTATAAAAATCTCATCATTTTTCTAAAACTCTATTTATTTATAAATAAAAATCTTTTTTAATTTATTTACAAAAAATGGGGTGTTATATTTTTCTTCAGAAAACTCCTTGAGTTTGAGGGAGGGGGAGGGGTCAGAGTTTGAGAGAGAGAAAAAGAAGAAAGATTGAAGATATTATTATTGATTTAGAATGGAAAGTAGGTTATAACTGATTCTGTTTCACTATTTATAGAGAAAACAGATGTGGTTACAGATAATTTGACTAAGGCAGTTAACTAACCATAGTTAGTTACTGTTCTAACAGAAATAACATAATCATGGCTGTTCTAACTGAATCATAACTACATTGAGTTTGGACCTAAGAAAGAGAAATCGAGTTGGTGATAAAGGCTTAGTGAGGGCATCAACCCATTGATCTATAATAGGAATATGATACACTTTAAGCGCTTTAGCTAAGACTTTCTCCTTGGCAAAAAAAGATGTCAATTTCCATGTGTTTAGTCCGGGAATGAAGAACTGGATTATGAATGATAGCTACTGCACTTTAGTTGTCACAATAAATCTCTGGTGTCTGAAAAGGAACAGATAATGTAACTCAGTGGAAGATCTAGCCACAATTTGTTGTTTCTTGGACCACCATGAGACCAAATTAGGACCAAAATAAATCACTGCACCAGGGGTAGGCCTTCTATTATCTGGATCCGAGGCCCCATCAGCACCACACAGGGCTTTGATAGTAAAAGGCTAAGAGGAAGTACCAACTTTGAATTGAAGACCATGATGAATAGAGCCTTTGAGGTACCTTAGAATGTGTTTAATAGCTATCTAGTGAGAGTCCATAGGATTAGCCATGAACTGACAGGCCTTGTTCACAACATAGCTTAACTCAGGCCTTGTAATGGTTGTGTATTGAAGAGCACCGAAAACAGACTTATAAAGAGATGGATCACTGAATAAATCCAAGCCAGCTTTGGTTTACTGAAGAAATAGACTGTGCTTTTGCCATTTTGGTTTTCTGAAGCAAATCTCTGATATATATTTGCTTTGAATCAGTAGAATAGTCCCATCAGCCACTAATTTGATTTCTATACCAAGAAAATAGTAAACTTTTCCCAATTGTTTAAGAGAAAAATTGGAATGCAGCTTGGTGGTGAGTTGTTGAATTATAACATTGGAGGTACAAATAATAATAATATCATTTACATAAATAAGAATGTAGATAATGTGTCCTTTGTTTTTATAAACAAACAATGAAGGATTGCACTTGCTGGCCACAAACCCAAGCTGTAAAAGAGTTCCTTTGAGCCTATCAAACCACTGTCTTGGGGCTTGTTTAAATCCATACAAAGCTTTTTGTAGCTTGCAAACCAAGGTTTTATCTGAACTTTCGAAGTCTTGTGACTGCTGCATGTAGATAGTCTCTTCAAGATGGCCTTAAAAAGACATCTAGCTGGAACGAATCCCATTTATTAGTGAGAGCAAGAGTGATAATCAGCTTGATTGTAATTTATCACAGAGAAAAGGTTTCATTAAAGTTAGAACCAGCAACCTGATGAAATCCTTTAGCCACTAACCTAGCCTTGAACCTATAAACTGTTCCATTAGCATTCTCCTTAATTCTGAAGATCCACTTATAACCCTTAGCCTGTCTGTCTTTGGGAAGAGGAACAAGATCCCATGTTTTATTGTTAAGAAGAGTGTCATACTCTTGTTTCATGGCATCAAACCATTGAGGGTCAGCAAGAGCTTGTTTAACAGTCTTAGGTTCACAATGTGCCAAAAACAGTGAAGGATGCAACCTAGGTTGATGAATTGCAAACTTGGATCTGGTTTGCATAGGATGGACATTTTGAGGGAAGAACAAGATTAGAAGAACTGACAGTGTGAGACTGAGAAGAAGAGGTACTGGACAGTTCACTTGGATTTTTGTTTAAGTCAGAAACAGTGTTAGAGCGTTCAATAGTAACAGAATTTGGTTCAACATTGAAAGAGAAGATGATGTGACATTTTGAGGATTAGGGAATTCAGTATTGAGGGATATAGAGGGATCAACACTTACAGAAGTAGAATTAGTTCCAGCATGTTGAGAAGGAGTGGGTTTATTAGGAGAAGGTGAAACAAGAGGAATATGAGCAGTAGGTAAAAAATCACTCTTAGAAGAAGTGACAGAGTTGGATAAAGATGAAAAAGATCACTGTAAGGATATTTAAGCTCATTGAAGATAACATCTTTGGAAACATATAATTTGCCATTAGGAGAGAGACACTTGTAGCCTTTGTGAGGAGTGGAATAACCAAGGAACAAACACTCATGTGACCTGAAATCAAGTTTGTGTTTGTTATAGGGTCTAAGAAAAGGATAGCAAGAACATCCAAAGTTCCTCAAAAAATTGTAATTAGGTAACTTGTTGAAAACAGTACAAGGAACTTGAAATTTAAGAGAGGTAGTGGGAAGTCTGTTTATCAAATAAACAATAGTTTGGAAGGCAAAATCCCAAAATTTTAAAGGGAGGGAAGCTTGTTTGAGAAGAGTGAGGCCTAACTCAACGATATGCCTGTATTTTCTTTCCACAACACCATTTTGATGATGTGTGTGAGGACAAATTAACTTGTGAATGATCCCATGGGTTTGAATAAATGAGGTAAGAGGTCTAAATTCACCTCCCCAATCTGCTTGAACACTTTTAATTTTGGTATCAAATTGTAGTTCAGCCATGGTTTTAAATTGCTGAAAAACAGAAAATGTTTCTGATTTATTTTTAAGAAAATAGATCCAAGTGAACTTAGAATAGACATCAACAAAGCTAATATAATAAGAGAAATCATTTGAGGATGAAATATGAGATGGTCCCCACAAATCACTATATATAAGTTCAAAAGGAACATAATATACAGTTTGAGATAGAGAAGACGATAGTCTATGTGACTTACCAACACGAGTAGCACAGAATTCGAACATAGTTTTATTAACTATAGGTATATTACAATGATTAAGCTCAAGCCTTAGAACATTAGCATTACGATGGCCCAATCTAAGGTTCCATATAGTTTGAGAGTTAGTACTAGGTGCTATTTTAACATCAGAAACTGAATATACAATGGAATCAGAAATTTGTGTATTAGAATAACTAGAAACAAAAGTAACAGCAAAATCAACATTGGAATTTGAAAGTAAGCAGGTGGCTGAGGTATATATATAGACCTTTGATCCTCTGAACTAACTATAACAGAAACTAACACCAGTGAGGTGCCGTTAGCAGAAGCTAACAGCCCTTACTAACATATTACAAAACTGTTTTTACCTAGTCTGTGATGTGTAGGGTTGGGCACTGTTTTTTATGGCCTTTCATTTGCTGTTTATGTACTTGTCTCTTAGGAGATACTTTATCATATCTTCCTTGTAGTACCTCTGGTACTATTATTATCATATATATAATATTACCTTTGGCCGTTCAAAAAAAAAAAACAAAACTGTTTTTACAGTTATACAAACACATACTCTAATACTTTCTCCTTCAGGCAGACCATTCATATCTAAAGATGTCCTTTTTAATGAGTCATAGTCTCCTTATGTGACACCCTCTACCCTCACAAATATAAATAAGTAACTAAATAAATCATATAAAATTTATTTAAAAGTTTATAAACACATAATAATAAAAGAAGAAAAAAAAACATGCAAAATTAATTAATAATTTTTTTTAAAACATTTAATTTAAATCAATTCAAAAGGATAAAAGATTCACATCCACTTAGTGAAAATATAATAGAAATTGTTCGAATAAAAAATAAAGTTATCCCGGCTCAAAACAAGGTCGTCCATTCTAAATAAATAATAAAAAAAACTAAAATAGAAAAGTATAATGCAATTATATCATTCAGTAAATCATAACATGCGAAGTAAATCCTATGCCCCAATGTCACACTTATCAGAGCATATCCCTATCACAGATTAAGTCTTGCCATCTCTAGCATGTGACTCATCATATGAAGGCTCACCTGAAACAAAGTGGCAATTAGCCCAAACACAAACACACACCGAGAGTGAGTTATCACATTCGTATATAATAAAACATTAGAGCATGTGAAACATATAATACTTAAAGTTGAATTTATATAAATAACATTACTTCACAACATCGCACACATTATTCACACCCATCCAAGTTCACACACTCCATAAAATAACATCAACCACAATTGTTAACTCAATGAAATTCAAATACAAGCGTTATGCAACAATTATACCAAGACTCAAGCCTATATGCAATGTGGTACCATGTCAATGAAAAACAACATTGGGGCGCTTAGAAATACATGACAAGACACACCACACAATGAGTATACTAGCTCACTCTCACTAAGTAAAATCATAAGGTGACCACAATTGTTGACACCCCTGTTTCTGCTTCTCCTAGTCCTGTATCCTCCTCTTTGGACACTGCATCTTCTCCTCCCAGACCAACAAATATTCTTCCAATGCAAACTAGATCAAAATCCGGTATACATCAACCCAGAATTTATCTTCTCTTAGAATTCTGTTATTATGGAATGAAAAAATGGAAATAGAATCTGGAGAAAATCAATATCATTGATGTTAGTTAATATGAAGAGAAATTGATCTCTGGTAAAATTGTCTTTTAGTATTTATTTGAGTAGCATGGCCATGGCTTAAAATCTTGTTGACATAAAATAAAAAAGGAAATTGGTAATAGAAAAGAGCTATTTTGGTCATTATGGTCATTGTTCATAATGATCTGATTATGTCAGTATTTCCTTTTATTTTGTTCCAGTTCCGCTTCGGGTATGTATAAAACAGTTCGCCCCCCTGTTGGTGAATCGAACAGGTATGTATTTTCCTGTAATCAGGCCTTGTTGATCTGTTCAGTTTAATTGTGTTTTTAACCACCATTTCCTTCCAAAATATATAGGGAGATGCCTCTTTCTGAATTAAAAAGTAAATATAGAAAAATTTCATCTCTGGAGAAGGCTCAGTCTGGTTGGGAAGAAGAATATAAAGTTTCATCAAAACAGGTATATTTCTTCATTAAGTTACTTTTCCCTATTAGTAAATTTGCAAGAAAATCGATGTGATTAAAATGTTGAAACCTTGAGGATTTACGCAGTCAAGGACAGTTTGTGACTTTGCGGGTGCCAGTTTTACTTGAACACAAAATAAACAACAGTTTATTTTATTTATTTGTTACAGCCATTGTTCGTATAGAATATCATTCCCCTTTTACTGTTTGCGTCTTTATTAATCTATTTATATGTAAAATCCACAAAAGAAAAAGACAAGGGAACAAAGGAAACATTCATACGCAAATGCACCAAGAACTTTGTTCTTTATACTGCCCTCTTAATAACTGATATGCTATTGCCCTTTCTAATTACTGTCAACACCTGGGACAATTGTCATGTATCATGAACTGGCCTTGCTGTATTATATATCCTGTATAACCTCATGATCAATAGGGTAGTACCTACAAATACATTTGTATGGAAGGCGAGAAAATATGTACTCCGTGCTGATTCTGTTGTCTTACATTACTTCTTTTGCCTTTGTTGGCAGTGCATGCATGGTCCCAACTGCAAGATTGGCAACTTTTGTACAGTTGGTAGAAGACTACAGGAAGTAAATGTCTTGGGTGGCCTCATCCTTCCTGTTTGGGGAGCCGTAGAAAAGGCTCTTTCAAAGCAGGTACTCTCCAGCCTATAAGATGCCAGGAACTTAAACATTTTATTGAAAAGACCTATTAATGAATCTGGTGATATGAGCTGAATTTTTAAATGATGAGGTTTTCAGTGTGAATAATCTAGCTGCTGGCTTGGATTATGATATCAGTTGATATGATTTATTATAGTATTATTCACACAAACCCTGTCTGGAGGGTACAGTAACCTTTGAAGTCCAGAAGAATTTATTTCTTTCGTGAAATTTTTTCTGAGGGTCTTTGGTTCCTCCTTGTTGAATAGTTGAATCATTATACTTTACTCGTGACTCTTGAACTTGCGACTGATTATAAGATGTTTTTGATTGACAGTACTTTTAGAAATTGCTTAAGATATATTTATTTCTCTTTGAAGAAAACTAACTGCAAAACAAAATCTGTACAGGCCCGCCTAAGCCATAGGAGGCTACGTGTTGTACGCATTGAAACTACTGTGGATACGCAACGTATTGTTGGGCTTCTTGTTCCTAATGCTGCTGTGGAAACTGTGCTTCAAGGTTCTCTCTCTCTAAAAGACTTAAGTACCACATCAAGTAGTTTATTCTATTCAACATGGGACTCCTAACAGAAATCCACATTTCTGAATATGCATTCATGATCTGCCTACATTAAAATAAAAAATGGATAATTGTTTGTAAATGTTCTTGGTAAGTGACTTTTTTGGACTTAGGTATTATTCCTTTTGACTACTTAGGTGCAACTTTGGACTGAATTTAAGATTGAAGAACTGTTTATTTTTCCCTGAACTCCTTTTTATAGTTGTTGAAAAAATTTGACCTTTAAATGCATATAAAATGGTTATCGTTAAGATAACTTGTGCAAACATATGGAAAGGATTTCCCTGTAACTATAAGATTGCATCAATGGGTCAACCTCAGGCACTTGCCTTTTGCCTTGGTTTTGGGTTTACTTACTAATAATATGCAGGTTTGTACCTCAATGTGTGCTTCTTGTAGGTTGTATAGTTTTGTGCAGAAGCTCTGGAATAACCTGTTTTTCAATAGAGTTAGATCCAGTACCATGAATAGAAGTTTTGCAAAAACATGGATTAACAATGGCTTGGGGTTGGAGGTGAAAATGAGAGAGATCTCGCTATATGGCAAGTCATGCAATTTAGATATCTTGGATTTAACGTGAAAAGTATCATAGAGATAGAGACGTAAATCATAGGATCCAAGTTGGATAGAGGAAATGGAGTGATTTAGGTGTTATTTGTGATGAAAAGGTGCTTCCTAAAAGGAAGATTTCAACATACAGTCATTCGGCTAACAGTGCTCTATGGTATTGATTGTTGAGAAGTGTCAACACGAGCATAAACAAAGTGTTGCAAACACGAAATTTGAGCCTGATGGGCAAATTGTTTTCAGTTCAGCTCCTGAAATAATTAATAGATGGATTTTCTTTGTACTTTGTTCTTTTTCGTTTTTGGTCAATTGTGATGAAGAAACTAACCCAGTTTTATCTGAAATCATTTGCAGGTTTAGCGTGGGTTCAAGAAATTGATGATTGACATGTGACAATAGGCTTTGCTCAATTTTTTGTTAACGAAGTTTAAATTTAGGTACCACCTGTGGCAGTTGATTGCACTACCACCAATATGGGTGTCTATGAATGTCAACTTGCAATTTTTTGGGAGAAGACTCAACATTGGTGGAAATTTTTTGACGAGAATGACTCATTCATTCTCTACGCCGGGCAACACAATTGTGCAGTCTCATTTTAGTTATTACTTTTCACCCATTTTGGGATATAATTTGATTTTGTATATTTGTAAAGATGATTAACTGAAAAAGTGAAATAGTATGTAGCTTAGGTTGTATCACATTTAGTCCCGTCTGAATCTGAACTAGTTTGTACTAGATACCATGAACGATTACTGAAATCATAGTTGAAGTATTGCTTAATTCATTTTGAGCAACATGGATTGTCCAGTCATAGTATAGACGAGCATACACAACTCAAATTATTTGTCTGCACCAGATGAGAACTTATCATCACTGAAATAGAATCTTGGTTGTTGGGTGAGACCTCTCTCAAGCTTCTCACTTGCCTACAAAACAATCACTTGATTTGTGACTCTATTATACGCTATCTTGCATTGCTAATAGAGCCATAGGCATTGGCAGAATTTCCTGAAGGAATTGCATCTATTAAAGTTTCATCGATCTAACAACCACTCATCAGAATTACACCATCTAGATGGCGGGGATTGGTTGATGCAGTTTGTGTCATATTCCATGGCAGGTTTTGCCACAAATTATCGTCTATATCCAAGTTTTGCTTAAGAAACTTTGGCTAGACTACCCTCCAACCCCAACTTCATGAAATTCTTTACTTTAGGGCTAGTATCTTTCCCAAAATTACCATGAAGTGAAAGTGGCAATGACCTATTCTTTACTTTAGTGCTCACGTGGAAGTTCAATGTTCCTATCATCAACAGCTTTATCGTCATGCTTGTGTCCATGATGGCGCAAAGCTGAAGGGATATGAATTTCACGAGACTTAATCGCATCTTCAACACTAGGATGTACAAAAATGGACAATCCAAAGTTGAAACTATAACCAACTCCTTCTCTCTACCATTTCCTATCTGCACCTTTGCAATTAGGGGGTGTTGCTATGTGCATCATACAAATTGCTGTTACATCCAACATAACTTACTCCTTTCGTAAAACTGATACGGATTGGGCTTACGAATTGAACTTGTGACTTTCGCATTATTAGCATCACGTTCTAATCAACCGAGCTAATAGGTTAGTTATGTTATAAAATAATTAATGTTGTTATATATAATACTAAAATTTTTAATGTATATTTAATGTGTATGAAAATTTAGATAATAAATTGTGACAATTAATTTTGATATAATAATTAATATGTTTACATATATGAATTGTAAATAAATGTCATAGGTTTATTAACATAAATCTATTAATATATTTGTTGACCTTATTACAATTAATTTTGATATAATAATGTGAATAAAATAGTATATGAACACTTCCCTTTTTCGTGATAGTCTTTGAGATTGGGCGCTCGAGTTTACTTTATGACAGTATTATACTGTGTATGCATAAGAGTGGACGCTCATTGAATATAGTGTGTTGGACGCAAGGTTAAAATAGAGTATACTCTCTATAGATGTGGACGATATTCCTTTAACATAATAATCCTGTCCACTTGTCAAAAACTGATTAGAATGTCAATAATTTATACTTATGTTATACATCAAAATCTAGGTTGGATGAGACGCATGATCATCTAGACCTAACAATCTTCCTTTTTTTAATAATGAAATAATATAAATTTTGATTCAAAGAACAATTATAAGAGAGAATGTGATGTAGTTAAACTCCCACTGAGTTCAAGCATGGCAAGGAAATGATATGTATACATATGTATAAAAAAAATATCAAGAGAAATGTAACAAATAAAAGAGAATATGTGTGTGTGTGTGTATGTGTGCATGCGTGTATGTGAATACTTCGAGTCTACTTTTATATATAAAAAAACTTTTCATTACAATCAAAATTTTTATTTCTCCCCCTTTTGTCATAAGCAAAAAGTTGGGTTTGAAGATAGAAAAATTGAAGAACATCATTGTCAATCTTAAGAGGTTGGTGGTGGCCGAGGTTGGGAAGGTGGTGGAGAGGATGAAGGTGGTGGTGGTATCGGAGCCAAGGGTTGTGGTGGAGGTTCAAGAGAAGCAGGTATAAAGGGTGGTATAGGTGTAGGTGTAGGGGGAGCAATAGCTCCAAGCATTGACAATTGAGCTTGTTGAATGTTCTGTAAGAGGACGACGTCAAGGTTGGAAAACTGTCTTATAGTGGCATTCTGCAAAGAAAGGCGAAACTACTCATTCTCTTGTCGTTGTCGTTCTACAGGTGACTTTATTGCTTGGTTGATCATATCCTGAACTTGATCACGAGTGATGGCAGCAGGTTGTGCATAATTGAGAGGAGTGGGGCCAGAACTTGTGGAATATACAATAACGACATCAACACCATTTTTGCCCTTATCTCAAGAAGTGTCTTTATTGATGCAAGATTTGGAATAAGTGGTTCAACTTCATTGGCCATAGTTGCATTGGATGCTTCACTAGTCTCGTTTATGACATTAGTGTCGTCGACAACACTGTCGTCCACAACTTTGGCAAATGCCTCAGCTTGAACAATGGCGTTAGCTTCTTTCTCAATAGCTTCTTTTGCAACACTCTCAACAGTAGCAGAACCAAAAACAACTTTCATCTTCTGTTGAGCCTCATGGATCTTAGTCATGTGGGCTACCATTTGAGCTTCCGTCATCTACCTCAAGTTGTAAGTTCCCCTTATGGAATGGAAAGAAGCTAAAGAAGACGTTGGATGAAGGAGTAGCTATCATCATCTCTTGTGAAGCAGACACAAGCATCATCAAAGTGATACGTCTTGGCAGGTTGTAACACTTGAACAACGTTTCATGGAACAACAATATCACTTCCATCATTGCCCAAAGGTGGAAGCTTTTTGGGAATCCATCCACACTATTTGACTCCAGAAGGTCCTCGCATTGTGAGCATCAACATTTCATATTAGCTACTTCCCATGAAACAATGAGCTCAAATTTCGGGGATGGTTCACAATCTCTACCTCATCTACCTTGAAGGAATTTTTTCCTTGTAGTACAACTCAAAGCCTTTCTTTTTGGCATCGTCTCATACTGGTAAGCAAGGACAAACCCGATCAGCAACCATCATGATGTCAGTTGCCCTAGATATATGCAGACTAGAAGGGTACGTTGTGGCTTGATCATCCAAGTACATTTTTTCATGTAACTTTCCAAGGGATGAGTGATCTTCATCAGAGAGTTGGATGTCTGCAGGATGCACTAGCAATAGTCTCGTAATGGGCATCTACAAGTGCACCTTCTTTTCGAACTGAACCTTGGGAGGTTCCACTTCTTGTGAAGGGTCTTTGCTTTGTTTGCTGAATAGTTCCTGAGAGGTACTACCTTGAGTACTCTTCTGATCTTTGTTCTTCTTCATATTGTGCCAAACTTGAGAGGGTGTCATCTCAGTGGAGGGTCGAACCGGTTAATGAGTGCCAAGTGCCAAGTGCCAGCCAATTAGGAGGCATCTTGGCAATAGTGGATTGAACTGGACGAGTCCAAGTTGGAGGAGGAAAATGGACTATAGCATCTGATGGTAAGGCCTTAAATTAAGATGGAATGGAATGTGCTCATAGTCCAAATGCGTCTAGATGGGTGCTTCAGCAGATGCGGTTTCCCTTAGCATTGGTTCAATTAAAGTGACTTTTGAATAGGGAGAGAGCAGTGTAGGATAACCTTGAGAGAAACGTTGTTCATCCGTTAATGGCTCCCTTGGAGTTTCCCTTCTGAACCTTTCCAAGTGTAAAGGAGAGGGAGGTGGATGTGGCAAAGTGGTTAGTGCAGACTTGTGGAGGGGTATAATTGGAGTGTCATTAGTGGATTCACCATCTGATGAGGAGGAGGACTGACTCTTCCTTGTTTTCAATGAAGGAAATTGCTTATTCTTTATCACCAATCTTTGGATTGGCTTTGGTAGCCCTTATCTTGACCCGTTAGGGAATGAATGAAGAAGGAACGGACGCACGAGGTTCAGCTACAAGTTGAGCCTTCTTGGCTCTCTTGGGAGTAGGTGCATCAAGAGCGACAACTTTCTGCTTTTGATGGGCCATTTGTACTAGTCCTTCATTATCATCATCAGTCTCACTCAAGTCATTTATCCTTTGTGCGAACTAGGTTCACTGTGGGAGGACACTTAGGAGCGAACACAACAGACTTGTGCCTTCTCTTGGTCCTATGTTCCTTGGCTAAAAGCTCCTCTTCTTCTTCATCCCACTGGGATTGTTTTCTGTTTTTCTTCTTCTTTTGCTACTTAGCCATGATCTTCTTAATTTTCCTTGAGATGCCAAAGTTATCTAGACCTAGGCCTTCATCAGCAATGGACTTGTCCAGCCTCTTATGTTTTCTCTTGTTGATGGCTTCCATTTCCACTTCTGGAGTCTCCTTTAAGCTTTGTTCCAAGGTCATTTTCTTAGCCTTTAGGTTAGTCTTGCAAAGCTTTTGTTGTTTAGCAACCACTGAACCCTTAACTATTAAAGTGTGCTTGGAATCCTCGTCGATCTTGTTGAACACATGATAGACTCCTTAATCCCATAGAAGCTTGTTGATGAGGGCTACATAGTAGATATTGTCCAGACCACCTAAGCCCTTGAGACTCCTCAAGATGTTGCTGTATACTGTGTGTGGAAGGTCAAATTGGAGGTTTTCCATCAAGTGAAACAGTATAAACTTGTGGAGATCAGAGAAGGTTGTCTTAAAGCCAGCTTTGTGAAGCACACTCTTATTCAGAATGTTGGCTAGTATTTTTGCCTTCTTACACATCAGGTTGTAGATGATAGTCTTCTGATCGCTAGCCTTGTCAGCATTGTCTTTGTAGAGAGCTTTAGTGACGTGTGAGTCATAGTTCTTCTCCTAACCCTCTTGGTAAATGTTGTCCTCTCGCTTTAGCAATGGTGTCATTGGATAGTACGACCTTTACTCCCAAAACCTTGGTGGCTATGGTTTTCTTGTTGACGAACTCAGCATGTCGTCAAAAGGTCCTAACTAGTTCTAGATAGATGGTTTGGGGATTGTTAAAGAAATGTCTGGCACCACAAAACAACAGGATTTCATTCAGTTTTAGACCTATTTTTTTGAGTTCTTAGATATCGAAAAAAATTTCTACGTGAATGGAAGGCTCATTGTCAGTATGGATGGTGGTGATTTCCATGGTTGGGATAGACGTAGTGACGAGGGTGTTTGTAGAGGCCATTCGAGAGGGAAGAAAGCTAGGGTTTGAAAAACTTAGAGGGAAGTTCAAGTGTTTGCAAGGAGAGTGTAATCCCAAGAGTTTCAACGCAGGGGGTTTTTATAGTGGCCTTTTTTACTTTTTGAAAAACAATCATTCGGCCCGCTTCCCGAAACTAACTTAGCATGAAGCATTACAATGTTTCGCAAAGGAAAAATGTTGCATTTTATAAGAGTATGACATATCGTTCATATATTGAACATTGTGAGTGTGTGGTAATGGCCAATGGAGGATATGTCCTTGGATGCACTAGTGGACGAATATGGATATTAAATTAATCATTTACAGAGATCTTTCCAAGTTGACTCCTTAACATAATCAACCTTTCTTCAATTAATGGTTTTGTAAAAATATCAACAAGCTATTCATCAATGGGTACAAATTGTAAATCCATTGTACCATTTTGAACATGATCTCTTATAAAATGATGTTTAATTTCTATATGTTTTGGTTTGGAATGTGATGTTGGGTTTTTTTTAAAGACTTATAGCAGCTCTATTATCCCAATAGATAGGAATTTTACTCTCTTAGATGCTATAGTCTTCAAGCTGGTTCTTTATCCATAGAAGTTGAGCGCAACAGCTTGCTGCTGACATGTATCCTGCTTTAGTAGTGGATAATGCAGTTGATCCCTGCTTCTTGCATATCCATGTGATTAAGTTGCCTCCTATCAAGTGACAAATTCCACTTGTACTTTTCCTTTCAACTTTATCACTAGCATAGTCCGCATCACAATAGTTTGTGACCTTGAAACTTTGTCTTTTTTTTTAAGAGAAGACCAATGTTAAAAGTTCCAATTAAATATCTGAATATATGTTTATCTATAGTTAAATGAACTTCCCCTTGGTTCCTTTTGGAACCTAGCGCATAAACAATTGAATATTATATCAGGCCTGGATGTAGTAAGGTAGAGCGGTGAGCTAATCATTGCTCTGTACTGGGTCCCATCCACCTTCATTGATTCCTCATCCAGTCCAAGATATGTAGTGGGATGCATATGCGTCTTCATCTCTTTTGCATTGCTCATGTTGAACTTCTTTAATAGTTCTTTCACATACTTGGTTTGATGAATATAAATGCCTTGTGGTGTTTGCTTTATTTACAATCCTAGAAAGAACTTCATCTCACCCATCATGCTCATTTCGAACTTAGTTTGCATTAACTTAGAGAAATCTTCACAGAGCATTTCATTAGTGTACCAAAGATAATGTCATCCATATATGCGTGTACTAGTATAAATTGAGACTCATAATTCTTATGAAAGAGAGTTGTGCCAACCTTTCCTCGTTCAAAACCATTTTCTAAAAGAAATGAACTTAGTTTCTCATACCAGGCTTTAGGAGCTTCTTTAAGTGCATATAATGCTTTGTTGAGTTTAAAAACATGTTGAGGAAGGGTTTCATTTTCAAATCCAAGAGTTTTTTCAACTTAAACTTCCTCTAGGATTAAGCCATTTAAAAATGCACTTTTTACATCCATTTGCTACAACTTCATATTACTATAGGCCGCAAATGAAAGCAAGATGTGTATTGCTTCAAAATGTGCAACATGTGCAAAGGTTTTTGTGTAGTCTATACCTTCCTATTATGAGTAAAATTTAGCATCTAATATTTCCTTGTTTCTCACAACTTTACCTTTTTCGTCCAATTTGTTATGAAATACCTATTTTGCTCCAACTGCTTTATTTCCTTTCGTAATTTAACGAGCCTCCAGACATCATTCTTTTGAAACTGGTCAAGCTCTTCTTGCATCACTTTCACCCCGTTGTCGTCTTGCATTGCCTCGCTGATGTGTTTAGGCTGCATCTCAGAGATTAGTGTAGTGTGTCCTTGTGTTTTTAATGACAATCTGGTTTGAACATGATCTGTTGGATCACCTATGATTTGACTCTTTGGATGTTTCCTTCTCATAATGCGTCCAACAGGTTCTTTGATTTCAGCATGAGCTTCTTGTTGAGTGGACACATGCATCTCTGATTCCTGTCAGGATGAGCTAGTAATTGTTGTGCTATCATCCAGCCGTAAATATGCAAAAGATTCATCTAGCTCTGATAATTCTTTATCATTCTTATTTTCGTCAAATATTGTATGGGTAGCTTCTTCAACAACTAAGGTTTTGGAATTGTACACTCCGAATGCCTTTGAAGTTTCAAAATATCCAAGAAATATCCCAAAATAACTTTTTGAGTCAAATTTTCCTAGACTATCTTTTGTATTAAGAATGAAACACTTGCACCCAAAAGGATAAAAATATGATATGTTGGGTTTTTGCCCCTTCCACAATTCATAGGGAGTCTTTTTCAAGATGGGTCTTAGATAAGTTTTGTTTTGAAGGTAGCAGGCAGTATTCACTGCTTTAACCCATAAGTGCTTAAGGGTTGAGTTATCATTTAGCACGGTTCTGTTGGACAAGTGGCCTTAGAAATTTTAAGAAGGGGGGGTTGAATTAAGATTTTGTTGACTATTCCTAATTGAAAAACTTCCCTTTCTTAGATATTCCCTAGATTCAATTATTTCTTTAATTGTAAGTTACTCGAATAACAAATAAGAAGAAGTAAACTTAAAGAAATATAAACACAACAAAAAGTAAAAGAGATTAAGGAAAGAGAGAATGCAAATCCAGATTTATACTGGTTCGGCCACAACCCATGCCTACGTCTAGTCCCCAAGCAACCCGCTTGAGATTTCCACTATCATTGTAAAATCCTTTACAAGCAATGAACCACAAAGGACTTCCCTCCTTTGTGTTCAGTGATTACAACCAAGAAGTTATTCCCATTTCTTGCAATGAACCCCAAGGAACATCGGTCCCTTGTGTCCAGTGATAACAACCAAGAAGTTATACCCACTTCTTGCAATGAACCCAAAAGACGTTGGTCTTCTGTGTCCATTGATCAACCAAGAAGCAAATCCTGCTTCTTGCAATAAACCCAAGGAACGTTGGTCCCTTGTGTTTAGTGTTTGCAACCAAGAAGACCTTCTCTTGAAAACAGTCACCAATAGTAGGTCTCTTGAAAAAGCTTTTTTTAAGAATGGAGGAGAGGAAGAAAATAGAATAGCACAAGTTTTTGTCCAATGAACTTTTCTTGACAAAGCAAGTGTTGAAGAAAAGCTCTTAGAAAGATGTTGAGAAATTGTATTATGAAATTCGTGCCATGGTCACATATTTATAGCCATTTGATGGCTCTTGAAGAAACCATGTTAAAAGTGGTGACTTTTGGCAATTTCTTTAAAACCAGTCACTTTAAGAAAGTTGTGACTCTTGGCAATTTCTTCAAAAATCAGTCACTTTAAAAGTTGTGACTCTTGGCAAAAACTAAAAGCGAGTAAACATAATCTTTAGGTGGAATGTGAACTACATAAGAAATATGCAAGTTTTCTAGAAATTGAGCTTCTAAAGCATCAAGAACTTAAAGGTCAACCTCAAGATGTTGTAAAAATTCATGAGGAAATAAGAACTTTAAAGACTATTATCAAAGTTTGTCAATGGAACAAACAATCTTAACAAGTTGTTAGGATACTCTAGAAGTTCTACTGACAAATCTGGAAATGGATATGAGGGGAAGGTACATGTTCATGATAAAGATGCAATTGTATGCTACTTCTATGGAAAAACTAGACAGATGACGTTCAAATGCAAGGATCGTCCTAAGAAGGGTTCACCCAACCCCTTCATGACTAATACAAAAGGACCCAAAAAGATTTGGGTACCTAAGAAAAGAATTTTTCCTGTTACAAATATCCTTGATAGCAGAAAGCAAATACATGCCATGCTACCTAGACAGTGGCTGCTCACGGCACATGACGGGAAAAAAGTCTATGTTCAAATGCTTGACTCCCTATCATGGTGGAACAATCACTTTCAGAGGGAATAAAAAAGGCAGAACAATCGGTGGGTAAGATTGGTATTCATCCCTATCCCTCTATTGATAATGTTTTGTTTGTTGAAGGTCTTAATAATAATAATCTACTAAGCATAAGTCAATTATGTGACAGTGGATATGGTGTATCCTTCAATAAGGATGAGTGTGTCATCCAATGTGAGGATGGGTCCCCTCTATTCTCTGCAAAGAGAAAAGGCAACCTAGATGGACTTGTCATAGTGGAGGATTACTCTAGATAGACATGGGTTATGTTTCTAAACCCATAGACTCCCCTTGAATCTAAGAACCCAAGTACTTTTTAACACTAAGCCACTCTTGGCTTTCACAAACAAATTTTTGATTGAATACAAGTATTCTTAATACTCAAGCAGTGAATATACAATTAAGCACAAATACAAACTACTTTACTTTGCAAAGGATAATAGCAATCTAAAACTTGTAGTGGAATAACAAAGTTTCGCTTCAAGTATTTCTTGCACTCTTGTTCCTTCTTTTTCATGTATTTCTGTCAATCACTTCATTAAGGGAGACATCCTTTCATAGAATTCAGTGAAATATCCATTGTGGGATTTGTGTCATTATCTTGATAGGGCCAATGTCTCACATAGAGGAATTGGTCGACGTTTCAAACTCTGAATGGCGATGATTTATATGAAGTACAGACAATGCCATATGCTTTTTGTCTACTTTGAAAGGGACCTTCAAGAGAATATTCCACAAAAGCCATCTATTCTCTTCTATTTGCCATTTTCTTAAATTCAAATGTTAGCTATTCAAATGTAAGAGAGGCAAATAGAATGTGAGTAAAAAATAGTACATGACCACTTTCCTTTTTCATGACACAGTCTTTGAGACTGGGCACACGAGTTACTTTATGACAGTGTGTTATACTATTATGCACAAGAGTGGACGCTCACTGAATATAGCATGTTAGGCACTAGGTTAAAATAGAGCATACTCTCTATAGGTTGGCTGAGATGCATGGTCGTCCAGACCTAACAAAACCTTCCCAAAGGGAATAGCTATCCTTTCCAACACATAGGGATGGTTACAAGGAAAGATTATCATCCATCATCATTATCTTATAAACATCAACACATTCACTTCGTCAAACAATATTCATATCATTATCAATGAAATCAACTCAATATAACTCTAGACATTCATCAATTAACATAATTATTTCATCATCCATATAATCATATTTTCAATATAACAATATTTCATCAAATTACCATATCATAAATTCACCATTCATATATATGCACCACCACTCATGAACTCACTAACAGTCCATAAGTTAAGACATTCACACCTTGAACTCTTACATCAAACACCAAGATTCCATATGAATGCAAATGGTATTGATATCAAATTAACTCCATGCTATTTATAAATACTCATAATAAACCAATATTCATTTATCACAATTGAAATATGATGTCTTAAAAAAAAGCATTTTGCATAACATCTTTAAGCACACACTCTTAATGACCGCTTAAGCATAAAATTTACTTGTGCTTAAGCATTCACTTTAGGGACTGCTTAAGCATGTAGCAATTCACTTGTGCTTAAGCAAGAACTTTAAGGGACCGCCTAAGCCCGAACATGAAACTTTGGAAATGCACATTAAAGACTTTCCATGGCTTCCCAAAGATTCAAAATATTAATAAATTTCATATAAAGCGAACATATGAGATTCAAAGTCGAAAATCAATAGTCCCAATTAATAAAAACACATAAATAAAATATTAAGCTTCGCTTACCTCTATAACCCAAGAAGAAAACTTTGAAAGGGAGAAAAGAAAAAAAAAGGTCTTTGGTTCCAAGATGATAGCTTTCCTCCACTTCCAATGGAAGGTCCATCACATCAACATCACCCCAAACCCAAAAATGACCATAAACAAAAATAAAGCATTTTCATGAGCTCCCATGGGTGCTTTTTGAGAAAAATGAAAATGGAGTCAAAGGAAGAAGAAGATATGCTTAGCACTCCATGGCTCAACCAAACAACATTAAAGAGAGATAAAACAAAAAAGGATCTCCTTTGATCACCAACACCAAACCTCAAGTTTCTAAGATTTAGGCCTCTCTTGGAGAAGAAGATGAGAAAAGACAAATGTGTTTTTGAGGGCAAGGGTTTTGGGAAGGTTTATGATTTTTCTCATTCCCTCTCTTTGCACCGACAACTCACTAAACTCACCATCCCATTCCTATCTCTCAAGGCCCACTCATGTAGGCCCAAACACTCTAAAAATCAACTAATCACACATTGAACATGGTTTAAACATAAATATAAATATAAATATAAAAGACTATCATCTCATAATTAATTAATTAATTACGACACTTAAATTAAATTTAATTACTCTTACAAATTAAGTAAAACCACTTAATCAAACATTATGGAAAATAATGTTAGAAAAACCAATATCCATCAATACTTGGAAGAACAAAATCATATTTAACCCTTTAATATTTACTAAAAATGATATATTTAGTGTCAATTATTATGAGAAATTGACACTCAACTCAATCATCAAGAAAAAAAAAATTCTTATTTATTCATAAATATATCATTAATTATAAGAATATTTTAGTCTCTTTGATTAAAAAGGAGAAGCTTTTATTTTACATTTAATTATAAATGTTTTTTGCTTATACCAGATGCTACCTAAAGAGTGTTCACACCTTCAAAAGGTGTCAAACAATCATTTTTCTTTGTATTTTTTGTTTTTGATATTTTTTAAGGGGCAAAGCACACATTTGTGTGCATTTGTAGTGTGTTTGATAGGGAAAAATTGAGGAATAGAGTGAATGAAAATAGAGAAAATAAAAAATAAATGAATAAAAATAGATGAAAATTGAAGTGAATATAAGAGAATTTGATTTAAGATAAATAGAAAAGAAAAGAGACTTTGTTTTTTAAAAGCAACACTGATAATCAATTATGAAGCATAATGGATTTGGATTATGAATTATATTCATAACCGACTGTTAGTGATTAAACAACTACTTTAATGTTTTTTATGAGTATAAAATTACAGAAAAGTAGAAAAAGAAAGCTTAGCCTAGGGAACAAGGCCCCCATAGCATCATTTCACACAATCAAGCAACCTTTTTTATTTTTATTTTTCACCTATTTATTCTCCCTCCCTATTTCCCCACCATTTCTCACCTACCAAAAATTAACTTTCAATATTTTAAATTATTTCACCATCAACGGGTTGCATTAATAAAGAGAAAAGAATTGTAAAATAATCAAACGAAACATTTAATAGACAATACTAGAGTTAATTTTATGCCATGATTACATATACAATTATTTAAATTAATCGTATGATAAAAACATGATTTTTTTTTTGCCGTGATTACATATACAATCATGTTTTTATCATATACATTGAAAAACAAGCATCTAGATCCATCCATCATTAGTTCTATATCACAATTCACAACACAGAATACTAAACCCTATGGCTTTACAAAATATACCTATAAAGTTAATTACAATTTATAACAAATTATTTCCCTTGAGGTGTAATATTTACATATAGCCCTAAGTTGGTCCCCTTTATTCAACAAAATAAAATAGCAAAGGAAAAGGGATATCGTCCCAACTTCATCATCTAGATCTACCTCAGTCACATACAACCTAAGAACTTGTAATATCATTCCTATTTGCTTCCTGTCAAATGCATAATCATGGCAGTCACACAAACACAAAATACAAGGGTAAACTTATTTTATAAAGAAACATAATTTATATAAAGGAATATAGTTACTATAACATAATTCAAAAAGGAATCATATAAATTATCATCACAACCAAAACACAATATTATTCATCATTAAATTCAAATTATGAAATGTTTCTACATTATTATGCATCTTATATGTCATGCAGACACAACTCCATGGAGAATTTCACCTTCGGGAGATCAACATAAATACATACCTTACTATAGTCCCCCTACATAACATCCATTTAGGGAAAATCTATAGTTGATACTATGGAGGAAGCGTGGTTGTATCAGAAATAGACAAGTGTGAGTATTGACTTACCTCTATAAGGTTTGTATGACCTTACATTTATCGAGATTCACTCAATCATGAAAACCACAAGACAACATAAGTTTACCATGGAAATTTTATGCATATGGTTGAGAACATTCCCTATGAAGCTTCCCCACACTTAACATTGTGGTCGTCGTTAAATGGCCTTGTTCCATTCTTTTGCCCAACCATAACTACCTTAGAGATATATGCTTCATTTTGTCACTTTCTGTCCTAGCCACACAACTCTCACTAGGCCAAAATCCCTTAGATATCAATCTCTATTTTGTCACTTTCTAGCCAGTAGCACAAAACCCTCATTAGGCTAAAATTCCCTGGAGCTAAATGCTCCATTCTTTCACTTTTTGGCCCAGCCAAATAAATTTTTTGTTATTATAAGCATAATAATTCTAAAATTTGTTTTATAACTTATAGTAGGATGATGTGGTATTGGTAATTCCATTACTTCATGTGCACAAGATGTATGTGTTTCTATATATTATTGTTGTTGTTTTGTTTTCTCCAACTGCTTCCTTTATCTTTATCTTGGTTTTGTATTACCTGAACTTGTCTAGTTGATTTGATAATGATGACACTGACTTAAATGATATATGACAAAGAAAGTAAATTATAGTTAGTTTGTAAGATATGCTCAGGATAATTAAAGATATATGAATGAAAGGTTTTAGCTAGGGATAATTTTAGAAGTTAAATGATCATATTCATTGCCACAAGATGCAAAGGTTTTAGTGTAGTATGCCTTACTGTAAATTGATCAAATGAAATCCAATTGATTCTATTTTATGTTTATTCTTATATTTCTACTACTAAGCACACAACTTTAGAATATTTATTTAAAGACATAGATGCTGAATTTCTCTCTCATAGGGCGAAGAACTTCATTGTATGTGATTTCATATTTTAAGATTGATTACTTTTGTTAACCTATTGTCATTTTACAAAATTTTTTATTATTTGTTGTAGGAATCATATGAAGTCTCAATGACACGGAAACATGGAGAAGGCATTTTGACCCATCTTGTGATTGACCCAAATCTTTGGTTACAAGTTGTAGGTGAAAACAACTAGCTCTACACAAGCTTCTTCTTTAGAGGTTGCACCTACTGCCACATCTCCTACATCTATCACAAAATAAAAAGTAATTGGAGTTATAAATAATTCTTTTAACTCTTTCTTGCAGATACAATTGCCAACAATGATGAAGCAAATACTTGAGGCAATCCAACCATCAACAACATCGTCAACCAATGAACCTTTGGAGGATCAAGGTCACGCTGATGATTTTACTAGCTTAGGTTATTTACATATTAGTTGCCTTTTCTTTTTGCAAGACATCGATCAATTTGGTTTTGTAAGACATTATCGAGTAGTTTGTTTTTACGAGACAACAATTTGGTTTTGTAAGACATCAAGTAGTTTGATTTTGTAAGACATCTTGTCACCTACTAGTTTTATTTTAAATCAAATTTTAGTATATTCAACATTTTATTTAATTTAGTTGGTGAATTTATTTGAATACAAAAAACATAAATGAATTAAAATTTCAAGGAAAATTTGACATATAGGATAGGATAGGGATTAGTAATCGCTCAATTATATCTTGCAAGGGATTGGCAAGGAACTAGCGAGGAAATGCAACAAATAAATTGCGAGGGATTAACGTGCAATTTGTGAAGAGAAGCAATGGATATATTGTGAAGGATTCTTGAGCACCTTTTGCAAGTGATTAGCGAGGCTATGGCAAGGAGATTTTGTAAGCAAGTAGTGACAAAATATCAAGGAATTAATAAAATAGTAATTTGTGACTAAAAAGTGATGGATTTCAGTGAGGCACAAAGGGCAATTCCTTTATGACACAATAGCGATGAAATAGTGAGGCTTGAGTTGGACGGATTAGCGACGTTGTTTGCGAGGGAGCATCGATAGAAATGGCATATGGATAGGGAGGAGGTTTTTGTCCGTCACCGATTAGGGACTTGGATTTAGGAGGAAATATTCACTCACTAATCCCTTGCTAAATAGAATAGTGACCATTTAACGAGGAATTTGTGAGGGAACATTCCCTCGCTAATCTGTGATTTTCTACAGTGTTATAATTGCATATCCACTCAACTCAATCTCTTGAAAAGATCCACCCGAGTTCATAAACATCAAAATACATTATCATTCTAAGCATAACACACAATCAAAGCATTCAAATCAAATTAAAGCTTCCCTTATCCTATGTTCTTGAAATTTTCTTGAAAAGAAGTTAAAGGAAGAAAATTTGTGGCTTTTGAGTGATCTATCCTCAACTTATGCCATTGAATCATGTATGAGGAACCTACACCAACTTCAAAACAAGCTTTAATCAAGATTCCATCCATCCATCAAATTTTTAATCAAAACCCATTTGATAAGCTCTTGGTGGAAGAAGAGAAATGAACTAAGAGATCAAGAATAGAAAGAGAAGAGCTTACCAACTTGGAAACAACCAAAAAGACTCTAGAAATTAAGGAAACAAAGTCTTCTTTGAGTGAATTCCAAAAATTCAAGCTCTTGAGAGGAAAGGATAAGCTTAGAGAGGAAAAAAAAGATAAGGATATCATAAGAGAGAAAAAGACACTCTAAGCTCTTCTAAGCTTTATGGAGAAGATTATTATTGAAAATTGGGCCTTTTCTAAGTGGCTACCATATCCTCCATTTACACCCTAATCTATTGTTGTTGCTACGCGCACCCAACACAATTGTCGGTACACCTAGCATAAAAATGCGATTTCCGTTTTGTCCTTCTATAAAACTGATACGAATTGAGCAATCCGTAAATGGCCCATGATTTTTTTAAAAAAAATTCAAAAATCTATTTTTTGAATTAATTTAAAATTAATGGTTCATGCAAGAATCAAACCTGTGACTTTTGTGTATTAACATAACACTCTAACCAACTGACTTAATTGGTTAATTACATTATAAATAATTAATGTCGTTATATGTAATATTAAAATTTCTAATGTATATTTAATGCACATGTAAATTTAGATAATAAATTTTGTGACAATTAATTTTGATCTAATAATTAATTTGTTTATATATATAAATTGTATATAAAAATCATAGGTTTATTAACATAAATCTACTAATGTATTTTTTGACCTTATTACAATTAATTTTGATCCAATAATGTGTTTTTTTACATACATAAAGTTTAAATAAAAATCATAGGTTTCATAAAAATTCATATATGTAAACATATTAATTATTGTCTCAAAATTAATTGTCACAAAATTTATTATCTAAATTTACATGCACATTAAATATACATTAGAAATTTTAGTGTTATCTATAGCGACATTAATTATTTATAACATAATTTGCCTATTAACTCAGTTGGTTAGAGCGTTGTACTAATAGCATGAAAGTCACATGTTCAATTCCTGCTTAGGTCATTACTTTATAAAACATAAAGTATACTAGCAAAATGGGAATTTCGCAAGTTATGATGGGTATACTAGCAATTTGCATGATGTGCATAGCAACACCCCCAATCTACACGTGTCAAGGCTCATAAATCAAGCCCAACATCATCTAAACCCACTAAAACACATAAAGTATCAACAACACAATATTTTTAATTAATTAATATATCAAATAACAAAATTTTAAATTTAGTTTCACCTTGCATTTTTAATTCAAACACCTAATCACAATTAAGATAACTACGATGTTACAAATCTTATTGATTTCTAATGACTCATTATTTTCATTTTAGTAAAACAAAAGTGTAATTGTTTATATTAGTTTAAACACTCAATGACTTTGCATTTTTTAATTCAAACACTTAATCACGCAATTAAGATAGTTATGATATTACATGTCTTGTTGGTTTCTAATGACTCATTATTTTCATTTCTTACATGCAATTGGTCCCTCTATTTTTCAAAATCTGCAATTTTGATCCCCTTATTTAAAATAGAGACATTTAGTGTCTCTATCTTTTAAAATCCTCAATTTTAGTCCCTTATTTTAAAATTGAGACATTTAGTCCCCCATACTTTTGTAAAATCTATCATTTTTTTACTTCCCCAAAATTGAAAGCGTTGACTATTAAGATATTAACATTAACTATGATGTAGATTAAACAAATTATCTTGTGTCACATCACTAAATGTGGATCACATCAAGTTAATTTCTTACCGATCAATATTTTTTGAATTTGATGCAAGAACCAAAATTGTAGATATTACGAAACTACAGGACTAAATGTCTTTATTTTAAAATCGGAGGACTAAAATTAGGACATTTAAAAAATAGGAGGACTAAATTTTTCTATTTTAAAATAGAGGGACCAAAATTACATATTTTTAAATAATATGGAAACCAAAATTGTATTTAAGCCTATTTTCATTTTAGTAAAACAAAAGTGTTATCTATATTAATTGAGTAATGCTAGATCTCCTAAAAATCGTTTTACTATCTTTTATGGTAAGTATTGGATGAAACATAAATGTACTTAATATCTTCAAAATATAAAAGTCATTTAAAACTTATCATAAAAGATAGTAGGAAGAGTTAGAGGAGGATTCAGAATTATTCATATTAATTACAACACATTTAAATTCAACATAATTGATACATTAATCATGAAACGTAATGTTTGTCATAACTCATAGACCGCTCATCAAAGATTGCGGAAAATGGTGACTCAGGGCTTCGCTTTCACTAGGAGTATAGGCAATTGTAACATCCTATTTTTTGTAAACCAATTTTAAAAAAATATTTTTAAATAAATAGAGTTTTAGAAAAATGATCAGGTTTTTATAAATAAATAAATAATGAGAAATAATTATTTGAAGGGAAAAAAGACATTTGATTTATTCATTTGATAAGGAATAAAATAGAGTTCTTTTTTATAAAATATTAAAAACAAATAAATAGAGTAATAATAAGTTGTGTGTACCCTAGGTATAAATAGTGATGTTAGGTCAGTTTTCAAACTGACGATGCCTCTTCTTTCTCTCATTTTCATTTTTCTCCTTCTCCTCTAAAAATCATTTCTTTTTCCCACAGCCCACCAAACCTGTCTCATAAAAACAATGATCTCGGACTCATTCACCGTTGGATCGTCGTGAAATTTGAGCACCACGTTAGCATCCCAATTCCAAGAATACTCACCGTTGAGAATTTTGATATCATATTTGAGCTGAGAGAAATACCTTTCGCATCATAACCTTTTCCTTTCCCGCAGAAACCCAAAACGATCTCAGTAAAACTTCGATCCCAGTTTCGTTAATATGTGGTTCGCGATTCAGTTCCACACACCTTCACCGTTGGGATTTGTGAGATAATATTCACGGAGAGAGAAAAAGGAATCGCACCAAGACAATACAAGTGAAGGTGTCAATCCCTTCTTTGTCTCTCTGACGTTTGGGAACTCTATCGGAGTAGTTAGAGGAAAAACTGAAGGAACCTCAGGGAATCGCTAGAGATGCTGCTATCGCTGTCTGAAGACACGTGAGTCCGCTTAGAGGTAAGGGATGAGTTATTTACAGTTGGGGATTAGTGAGAACATGTGTAGGGATCCTTAGAGATATCAATTGGAATGAGTTTTGGGGTGTTTTTGCAATTTTCATTTTATCCTTATAATTATTAAAGTGAATTATATATGTTTGATGAATCAATTGATGTCCCAATGAGAAATTGTTGTGAAATTGATGTGTTCTTGTGTTAAGTGTGAACCCCTTAGAAAAATTAAGCTCTTTTTATTAACGTAAATTATATTTTAAATAATATTATTCAATGACTTATTTTATACAAATTATTATCTTGTTCTAATTTTTCTACGACGATGATCAACATGTTATGTGTATATAATTATTGTAATACTAGAATAATAAATTAAAGAAAATTGTAAGGTTAATGCCTAGTGGTAATTTCTTTTGATGTAATATTAAATTAATTGTTATAGAAATTCTTTGATTAAAAACAATGTAGTTTAATTTACTATATACATATACATATATATGTTTTGTATCATGCAAATATTATTATTGTGTGATGTGTATATGAGTTATAAGGTGCAATAAGTTATTATAATGGTATTATAATATTATTGTGAAGATTGAGTAGTACAAAATTGAATGTGTCAATTTGCGAGATACATGTAAAAATGAGATGGCTGATGTGATATTATGAGATGTTAAATTATGGGCATGATATTTGATTGTGAATAAGTGTGTGTGTTTGACACTTGATGTGGCAATAATTATATTGTGAGCTATGAATTATACAATAACCCGATCAGTGTTATCTTGAGAAAAGTGTTGATGCGCAGTGTTTAAGAGAAAGTGTAGGTTTCCTATTTAGGAACTAGTGTTAAATTGTAGCGCAATGCGTTAAACGTATTTGAAACACGAGTGTGAGGTCGTGGGTACTGTATAATTCATGAACAGTGCTTATAAATGAAATATGTGATGAATTATGGAGTAATATGTTGCCTTGAGATTATAATATTGTTATTGAGATTGAGTAAAAGTGTAAAGCAGAATAGGTGTTGAATTGTGAGATATGTGAAAACATGTGATGGTGGATTGTGACATTATGAGATGTGAAATTGTGAATGAGTTTTGGTTGTGAATAAGTGTGTGATTAACTCTTGATGTGATAATATTTGTGTTGTAAGCTGTGAATTGTACAATAACCCGACCAATGTTATCTTGAGAAAAGTGTAAATGCACAGTGTTAAAGAGAAAGCGTAGGTTTCCTATTTAGGAACAGTGTTAAAGAGAAAGTGTAGGTTTCCTATTTAGGAAACAGTGTTAAATTGTAGCGTAATATGTTGTACGTGTTTAAAACACGAGTGTGAGGTCGTGGGTATTGTATAATTCACGAGTAGTGTCTATGTGCTAAAATGATTTTAGGGGTTGGACCTGAATCAGGAGGGAGAGGTCCTGACGGACTCTTCGAAGTGTAGGCCTTGGGGGTCATCGGGTTTGAGTGCTCCTTTAAGCCTATGTTGATCCCATATGGTTGGAGCATTCTCGCAAAACATCGTGACCCTGACTGGTCTCCCTATGATCTTACTTAGTGAGAGTGACCTGACAAACCCATTGTGTGGTATGTCTTATTATGTACTCCTAAGCGCCCCTGGGTGGTTTTTCACTGACATGGTACCACATTGCATATAGGCTTGAGTCTTAGCATAACTGTCTCATGCGCTTGCTAATTGTTTATTATGAAATTGATGTGTTATTATGTCTTGATCAGAGCATATGATTCTTGTGTAATGTGATTGATGATTGAAAAGTGTGATTGGTGGATGAAAAGTGAACTTTGAATGACAAAGTGGTGGAATTACGTGAATTACGTGTAAGTAAATTTTATTTGGTTTATATGATATGTATATCTAGTTGTCTTGTTTCTCTATTAGTTAAGAATGTTGTCGCAACCTACCCTTCGGCGGGAGGGCGACGCGAGACTCGCGGGATGCGTGTTCCACGAAAGGAATACGCGCGGAGTCGCCACCAACGTTTATTTGAGGAAAACGTCGGAAAAACCGGAAAAGACGCGATCTACGAACTTTTAAGTTGAAAGGTTCGGGAGTTGTATTTACGCACGGGGAAGGTATTAGCACCCCACACGTCCGTCCCAAGGGACGGCAGCCTTTAATCGAATGTGCAAACGTGACTTTGATTTTTACGTTCCTTTTTATGTCCTTATATTCTTTTTATATTTTTTCCTTTTTTGTGGTCGACAAGGGTGTTTCCCTTTGCTCCTACGTATTCCTCAATTTGGGATGAGAAAATCAGACCTACGTAGTTCTTTCTTATCAAGTGATTCTTTTTACTTAAGAGGTGATCATTTTAAGGCGTTGGACCTTGAAAATGATCCACTTTACTTAGTGAGAAATTGAAATGACAAACTTCAAAAGCCTATTTTTGTGGACGAGCTTGACTAGGCGAGTTGATTTTAGCCTTAGTTTCACTTTAGTTATTAATCAATTCGATTAAGAATGAGAAATCCCAAAGAGAAAACGTCCGATTGATTTTCCGCTTTATTTTACTAAAAAGATGTTTTTTGATTATTATATTATTTTTTACCTCTTTTTTGATTTCCAACGTGGTTACGGCACGACCGGACGGTCGGAATTCTTTTTAACCGAAGTTAACGGATAATACAATTCAAACGTTCGATGGAAATTTATTTTATTTTTAAGTTAAGCGAGAAATGACTTAAGTAAAATGGCTTAAGCATGTCAAAAGGGGGTACGAAAAGTAAATGAAATGGGAATAAAAATGCACGAAACACAATGTGGACCACCATGGGTGCATAGAATGAATCGAAAAGCTTGGTTCGAGGTACTTACCCGTTGAAGATCGAAGAACGATGAAGAACGAATGAAGAACGTCGAAGAACGTTTGAAACCTTTGCGAAATTCCCCACGGAAAACGTTACGGAAACGTTTCGGAAGCGCCTCGGCTTAGATTTTCTTCACGGAAACAATTTTTCCAAGCAAATTCGAAAGAGAGAGAAGTGCCTAAGGGGCTGAACCCTTTTCTTCTTCACTTCCTCCCCTATTTATAGCAAAATAGGGGAGGTGGTTGCCGCCCAGCTCGCCCAGGCGAGCTTAGCTCGCCCAGGCGAGCCAGGTTGCTTCCTCCAGAAGCAACAGCCTTCTGGAGGAATATTCTGGAGGGCCCAAGTGGGCCTGGGTGCTATTTGCACCCCCATTTTTACTAAGTACACCCCCCTGCTGTTTTTTTGGTGATTCTTTTTTCGTAAAGTTACGGAAACTTACGAATTTCGTAACGATACTTGTTTTCTTTCCGTAATGTTACGGAACCTTGCGGATTACATAATCATCCCCCTTTTGACTTACGGAATGTTATGGAACCTCACTTAATTATGCAACGATGCTTCCATTTGATTTCCAGTGTGTCACGGAAACTTACGGATTGTGCATCAATATTTTTTGGTTTTTTGGCATGTCCTGGAATTTCACAAATTGCCTAATGATGGGTACCAAGCACCTCACAAGGACCAAAGAAAGGTCGCATGTCATCAAGCAAAGGTCCCCGGACGAAATTAGGGTATGACAGTTGCCCCTCTTTACTTGTCTTTTATTGGAGATAAAAGGAAAGTAAAGATAAGACACTAATTTTGTTCCTCTCGATTTGACGAGAGTCACGGGTGACCATAAAATCTCCACATGCAAATGACTTGTTGTTCCCAGAATATCACAAACTGCCTAATGATGGGTGCCAAGCACCTCACAAGGACCAAAGAATGGTCGCATGTCATCAAGCAAAGGTCCCCGGACGAAAATTAGGGTATGACACTAATTTCGCTCCTCTCGGTTGACGAGAGTCGCGGGTGACCATGACTTGTCGTTCCTAGAATTTCACAAATTGCCTAATGATGGATGCCAAGCACCTCACAAGGACCAAAGAATGGTCGCATGTCATCAAGCAAAGGTCCCCGGACGAAAATTAGGGTATGACACTAATTTCGCTCCTCTCGGTTGACGAGAGTCGCGGGCGACCATGAAATTTCCGCATGTAAATGACTTGTTGTTCCCGGAGGAACAAAAGGTGCAGAAGACTATGTCAGCCTCTGCATGCTATCAAGCGTTCTGTCTTACAGATAGCAAAAGAATGTTTATACGGATAACCACTTGGGTATCTCCGCGTATCATCGAGCCCGCCACCTCTGGATGACACAAGGGTGCGGATAACCGTAAGGTATCTCCGCGTATCATCGGGCCCGCCGCCTCTGGATGATACAAGGGTGCAGAATGACCAAACTTGGTCTCTGCTTGTCATCGGGCCCGCCGCCTCTGGATGACAAAAGGGTGCGGATAACCGTAAGGTATCTCCGCGTATCATCGGGCCTGCCGCCTCTGGATGATACAAGGGTGCAGAATGACCAAACTTGGTCTCTGCTTGTCATCGGGCCCGCCGCCTCTGGATGACAAAAGGGTGCGGATAACCGTAAGGTATCTCCGCGTATCATCGGGCCCGCCGCCTCTGGATGATACAAGGGTGCAGAATGACCAAACTTGGTCTCTGCTTGTCATCGGGCCCGCCGCCTCTGGATGACAAAAGGGTGCAGATAACCGTAAGGTATCTCCGCGTATCATCGGGCCCACCGCCTCTGGATGATACAAGGGTGCAGAATGACCAAACTTGGTCTCTGCTTGTCATCGGGCCCGCCGCCTCTGGATGACAAAAGGGTGCGGATAACCGTAAGGTATCTCCGCGTATCATCGGGCCCGCCCCCTCTGGATGATACAAGGGTGCAGAACGACCAAACTTGGTCTCTGCTTGTCATCGGGCCCGCCGCCTCTGGATGACAAAAGGGTGCGGATAACCGTAAGGTATCTCCGCGTATCATCGGGCCCGCCGCCTCTGGATGATACAAGGGTGCAGAACGACCAAACTTGGTCTCTGCTTGTCATCGGGCCCGCCGCCTCTGGATGACAAAAGGGTGCGGATAACCGTAAGGTATCTCCGCGTATCATCGGGCCCGCCGCCTCTGGATGATACAAGGGTGCATGTCACATGACCTCAGGGTCAGTATGACAAAGATTATGGGGCGGCCGACAAAAGCAAGGCTCTTGCTCCTACGTATCCTCCAATGAGGAACTCAGACCTACGTAGTTCTGGATAACTTGTGAGACTTGAAAAGTCTCCATCGGAAAATGCTGACATCTCCGGAAAGGGCGCAGATGACCATATTGGTCTCTGCTCGTCAATCACACTTGGGGTCACTGAATGACGAGGTGCGGATAACCATAAGGTGTCTCCGCGGGCTACCAGCTCTTGAGTCATGGCAACAAAAGGCGGTATGGTCGACAAAAGCGAGGCTCTTGCTCCTACGTATCCTCCAATGAGGAACTCAGACCTACGTAGTTCTGGATAACTTGTGAGACTTGAAAAAGTATCGGTGTTTTCTCCACTAAAATGCAAACATGCTTTTAGCAAAGAGACAAATATTCCAACTGATTTAGAGCAGCATATGCTTTTTTGAGTGAAAAACAATGCGTCTACCGGGGAAGGAGAGTCTGCTGATGAAATCTCCCATAACCATAAATGAGATTTTGGATGTTAGCATTTCGTTTCTAAATGACCATTTAGAGCAAACACTGGGTTCGACAAAAATAAAAGAAATCCACTCAAAGTGTATCAATCTCGCACAGGTAAGTGTTTCATCCTAATTCCGAACCATAGATATGTCATGACTTGACTTTGCAAATTATTTCCTATCAAATCAAAAATTACATGCGTGATCATGGATCAAATAGGACTTCCCTTGGGAATGGGTTCTTTTGGGGAGTTTTTCGGCTTTTGATTATTTTTTTGCCTTTTCCTTTTCTGTTTTGGTTTTGCGCGAGGCGAACAAGTCACCGACACACAGGATTTTGGTTGGTAATCAAAGGGAGAAGACCACTTTAGGTCATGGTTTCCTTTTCTTTCTTTTGTTCATTTGATGACAATTTTGTACTGTTCAGATATTGTCTGGTCCAAAGACCTCTCTGCACATTTCTTCTGGTTTCTTTGACCAGGGGCTTCCTTCTTTTTTTACTTACTCCCATTCTTTGGTTGGGAATTTTCTTTCTTTTTTTTTTTCTTTCTCCCACTCTTTGATTGGGAATTTCCTTTCTTTTCTTTTTTCTCTTTCTCCCACTCTTTGATTGGGAATTTCCTTTCCTTCCTTTTTTTTTTGCTTCCGAGGGTAAGGTTTATGGTGAGTCAGGATTTTGGCTCAAGGCTTGTAGAATGGCTAGACATGATACATGTCAGGGTTTGGTTTGGTTCAAGGATAAAAAGGGATGCCCCACATTATTTCCATGACACAAATGCAAAAATGACGATTTGGAAATTTTATGCAAAACTGGTTATGCATGCACCTATGCGGACACTCAAGTGTCAAATTTTTATAGTCATGTGATGCTAGGGCTCAGGATTCATTTCCTCTATTTTAGTCAACCCAACGTTTCCAAAATATGTTCTTTTATCAATTTGTGCATTCATCCGAGTCCATTTTGGGCGTCTGGGAAAATCTTTCAAAAACTAGTTATGATCAGTGAATTTTTCCAAAGAAAAGTTGGAAGTCATCTCTTTTCAAAAGCATGTTGGTTTTTCAGCTTGACAACTTATTTTCTCTTTTTCCACCTTTTTCCTTACTTGCTTTCTTCTTTTCCTTTTTGTTCTCTTTTCCATTTCATTCATTTCATTTTTTTCTTTTCTATTTTTATTTTTATCATGATTTTTTTTGTTTATTTTACACATATATCCTTTGGACGATGTTCCTAAACGAAGAACTCTACACGGCTCCAGAATTCCAAACATCATCAATAGTAATGATATATAAACACTAACGCAACAATCTAAACAAAAATGTATGCGCTGTACAAATGACAATCGAAAAAACAAAAACAAACATTAGTCTCTCAAGTCAAAACAATAACATAGAATAAAAATGACAAAAGAAATATGAAAGAAAACATGAATCTGGGGATCTCCCAGTCACGTATCTCCACTCCCTCCCAAGAAGTCAAGCAAATCGGCCATCTCCTCATCCTCGTGGGCCTCTTCTCCGTCGCCGGGAGCTTCTGGGGGTGCCTCTCCTGCTTGGGCCTCGGGCCAATCTCCGGGCCATGCAACCTCTGCCCTGAACTGGTCTGGAGTAGGGCATGAAAAAGAAGCGAAGCCCTGGCTCTGCATGCTAAGGCTCATCTGGTACAGACAATCATGAGTCCGTACATGTGCTCGGTGGTTGGCCGCCTGCTGGCGAACCAAATGCCGTAAATACTGCTCCATGTCAAATGCCCCAGCCTGGCCAGCCTGATGAGGTGGTGGTGGCGTGCCTGCGGCCTGTGGAGCATCACCCTGAGCCTGTCTCTAGGTACAGTACTTCTCAATAAAAGCCCGGGTGATGGGCGGCCGAATCACCTTGGTAGGTGCAACGGGGACTCCGAACGACTGGCAGAGTCCTGTGATCAGTGCGGGGAATCCCAGGGCCCTATTGGACTTATCTGGGTCCAAAGGGTGCCTAGTGGGCGCCATACCTGCAAAAATATAGATGGCATCAGCGATCAACTGAGCCACATGGATGCTCATCCGTGTCAGGATGGCGTACACCAGCTGGCACTTCGGCATGGGGAGGTCGGAATTATGATCGGTGGGCAGGATGTTGCTGAGGAGCAACGTCATCCATATCTGGGTCAGGGTGGTCATGTTGGTGCGCATGATTCGCACTCGCCTCCCTGCAGCAGTCCGGGCAAAATCCTGCCCCGGTATACATAGCAGCTGGGCGATGGCCTCCTCATCGAACCCATCAGACCGGTTCCTCCTCTGGCCATACTCACATTCCTGGCCCTCTTCCAACACCAACGGATATCCTAGGAGTTGGCCGATAGCGTCGGCATCAAACGGGATCCACTGACCCCTTACCCAGGATCTCATGTCACGCACGCCCTCCTCTGTTGGCCAAGCATTGGCATAAAACTCAAGGACTATTTCTGGATCAAACTTGGCCATAGGAGTAACCAGTGGTGCCCACCGCCGGCGCCCTATTTCCTCCTGGAAATCAGTATACTCGTCGTCCCTGAGCTGGACGCGTCGCTCCCGGAGAAATGACCATCCCTTGATGGCCTCAAAGCGCTGCTGGTGTACAGCGCTCCTAAAGCGGTGACTGTCATACTCCAGAGCGGAACTAGTTCCTTCGGCTGCCTTGTCCTTCCTGGACCTCTTTGAGGCAAGCTTCCTCGGGGCCATTTCCTGCGAAGGCAAAAATTTGGAAAGTTAGTTTTAACAGTGGGACACTACTCTTAAAACAAGAATGGCATACAACCTCCTCCCATAAATACAAACATCGATGTAAATTTAGAGCAAGCTTATGCGCATACTTCCTTACGAACCTTCACTTGCACAAGACATCCTATTAACTAAGAAAAATGCACCCATATACAATCAAGGTAGCTTCATTACCTAGATTATTTACATGTACTTCCAAGGTGTATTTGTTATTTACATCACACACGCCTCCTTGGCTGAATTTACATACATGCATACTCAAAGCATTTTGGGGTACCAAAAATTGCACATGTGCACATCTTGGTATTTCTAATACCTATACATATACAAACTTCACGATGAATCTTGACTACCTACACAATAAGGTGCTACATTTCATGCTTTTTTCAAGTTTTTGCTACCTAAAGCCGCATGCAAATTCAAGCATATTTTCCTTTGCTGACTAAAATTGTATTAAAAGGTATATATTCTTTTTGTAATGTATTTTCTTTACATAACATGCAACATATTTATATATATTTTTTTGTGAGACATTTTGACTACCAAAAATTATATGTACATACATCCAAGTAGTTTGCTATCATACCCAAAGTGTAAATTGCCAAAGGTATTTTGCTACCTATTCTAAACCAACACATTCATGACGAGCAAAGTTCCTAAACATCTAGGCGTAGGGAAATTATTATAGCATGGCCCATAGCTGATTGCTGGCCAAAAAGGGTAACTTTACCCAATATGCACCTCCTCTTGTGTTCTTTTTGCATAAAATTTTAGTTCCTAGGCTTAGGATATATGCGGGGCAATTACTCTAGCCTTTTTCAGGAATGAATACATATTCCAAAAAAAAGAAAATGTGTACAAACCAAAATGCCCCATGGGTTGTTTCCATACAAAAGTCACGCGCTAATGCCATTGAGGCATTTCACCGAACACTTGGTGGGCGCGCGTTTAGGCGTCAATAACAAGAGAACGGGGACAATGTGGCATGTCCCATTGTTTCATAATGCATTATAGGCCTAGGGCCATCCCATACAAACCCCTAATTCAACCTAATCAAGCAAGAAAACAAACCAAAATTGCCCCATATATTTGAGCACACTCCCACAATTTAGAGCACCAAAAGGAGATCAAAATACACCAATGAAAAGCTAGAAAGCTTAGGGATGGAACACTTACTTGTTGGTGATGAACAAAAACGCAAAACGGAATCAAAAAATGCGAAAAAGGATGACCCTAGGGCTGCAAACTTGTCAATCCCGTGGGTATGGCTTTTGAAAGGGGGGAAAGGAAGTTTTTGAATGCAAAAACGTCCCCCCTTTCGTCATTCTTATAATTTGGTGCAGGGGTGGCTCGCCCAGGCGAGCTAACCTGCACTTTTTTTTTTTTTTTTTTTTGAGGGGAACATTAACCATGTCCCCTCCCTTCTCATGGATTAGCATCTTGTCTAACTTGAACTTACTTAGGTTAGAATTAGGCGTTGATTACTTATTTTATTATTTTTATTTTTTTTCTTTTTAAAACAAACAAGTAGTAAAAGAAAGCTGCAAAATACAAAGGATACGGGGCTGCCTTGCAGCGACATTCTCTGCTTGTTTCGCACAGAGAAGGGCAACGATCGGTCGGTCGTGACCCCATCCCCACTTGCATTCGTCCTTAAGTACCTGCAAGTAATAAACAACCAGGTATGGCCAATCTTGACCGCGTCATTACCCTACCTTGATCGGTTTCTGCCGTTCATGTTTTGTCTCTACTCCAGAAGGTAGCCCAAGGTGATCCTGCCCCTGTTTTACCACAACAATATACATGCGTATGCGTATGCGTATGCATGAATGTTTTCAAACGCAGAAAATTTAGGGAAAGTTGGTTCAGGTTCAATTCTAATTAAGCGCTTGGGGGATCCCATGAACTGAGCGGAAGGGCTCAGGTGATCACAGATTAACGCAAGGTGTGAAACCAACGTGAGGACTAAAAGCCTCGAATCCACGTTCATTTCTTTGAAAGATTGTAACGAGAGATACAACAGACAGGAAATCCCTGGGGGAAATCCAGAAAACGCATAAAGATAAAGAACATGCAGCGACATCCTTAATTGCCCCAGCTTCTAAGCATAATATTGTTTGATGACATCAGAGTTCACGGGTGAAGGTAGCTCTTCGCCATCCATGTTGGTAAGCACCAGGGCTCCTCCGGAAAAAGCCCTCTTCACAACAAAAGGCCCTTCGTAGTTCGGGGCCCATTTCCCTCGATGGTCCTTGACAGCATGGGACATTTTCTTTAGCACAAGGTCTCCCTCATGGAACTTGCGTAAGCGTACTTTCTTGTCGAATGCACTCTTCATTCTTTGCTGGTATAAGCGCCCATGACTCATGGCCGTTAAGCGCTTACCCTCAATGAGGTTGAGCTGATCATAGCGTGTTTGAGCCCACTCTGATTCCTTTAATCCGGATTCTGCCAAGATCCTTAATGACGGGACTTCTACCTCAAACGGTAACACAGCCTCCATCCCATATACCAATGAGAACGGCGTTGCCCCAGTTGACGTTCGCACTGAAGTTCGGTAACCGTGTAACGCGAATGGGAGCATCTCGTGCCAATCCTTGTATGACACGATCATCTTTTGGATAATCTTTTTGATATTCTTATTGGCCGCTTCCACGGCTCCATTCATCTTTGGCCGATAGGGTGTGGAATTGTGATGCTGGATTTTAAACTCCTCGCACATTTCCGCCATCATCTTATTATTCAAGTTGGTGCCGTTGTCTGTGATAATCTTCCTTGGCAAACCATATCGGCAGATGATCTCTTTCTTAATGAACCTGACCACCACATTCCTCGTGACATTGGTATATGACGCCGCCTCGACCCACTTGGTGAAATAATCTATCGCTACGAGGATGAAGCGATGACCATTCGAGGCCTTGGGCTCAATGGCCCCGATGACATCTATTCCCCACATGGAGAAAGGCCAAGGGGCGGACATGACATTCAGAGGATGTGGTGGGGCATTGACATTATCTGCGAATGCTTGACATTTGTGCCACTTCCTCACATGGACACAACAATCACTTTCCATGGTAAGCCAGCAATAACCTGCTCTTAAGATCTTCCTGGCCATAGCATGCCCGTTGGCGTGCGTTCCAAACGAGCCCTCATGGACTTCCTCGATCATGTGATTTGCCTCCTTGGCATCCACACACCGCAGGAGTGTCATGTCGTGATTTCTCTTATACAGTGTGCTTCCGCTCATGAAGAAACCGGCCGCCAACCTCCTCAATTTATCGTTGTCGGCAATCTCTGGCGGGTATTCTTTGCTTACGACATATCGCTTGATGTCGAAATACCAAGGCTTTCTGTCCCGTTCCTCTTCCACTTGGCAACAATGCGCGGGTTTGCCACGACACCAAAATTCAATGTAGGGTAGATCCCCGTGCGGTGTTAGCTGGAACATAGACGCCAACGTAGCAAGTGCGTCCGCCATTTGATTTTCCTCGCGGGGAACATGATGGAAGGAGATCTCATCGAAGGTCTTAGCCAATTCCTTGATATAGGCTTTGTAGGGTATCAGCTTGGGATCTCTAGTTTCCCATTCCCCTCTCAGCTGATGGATTACCAACGCTGAGTCGCCGTACACCTTGAGTAGTTTGACATTGGAGTCAATTGCTGCCTGGACGGCTAGGGCACATGCTTCATATTCGGCCATGTTGTTGGTGCAGTCGAATCCTAGCCTGGCTGTGAAAGGTACACATTGATTGTCCGGAGAGACCAACACTGCCCCCAACGCCATGACCTAGAATGTTTGAAGCTCCGTCAAACCATACAGTCCATTTGTCCCGATCTTCGTCCAACTTTTCCTCGAACAAGGCCATGATGTCCTCATCCGGGAACTCTGGATGCATGGGCCAGTAGTCGTTAAGAGGCTGTTGAGCCAAATAATCTGCCAAAGCGCTTCCTTTTATCGCTTTTTGGGTGACGTAGACTATATCAAACTCAGATAGCAAGACTTGCCACCGGGCGATTCGTCCTGTGAGAGCTGGCTTTTCAAAGATGTACTTAACCGGGTCCATTTTGGATATCAACCAGGTAGTATGGCTCAGCATGTACTGCCTTAGGCGATGGGATGCCCATACTAAAGCACAACACGTTCTTTCGAGCAAGGAGTAATTCATCTCACAGGTTGTGAACTTCTTACTTAGGTAGTAAACAGCGCGCTCTTTTTTCCCGGATTCGTCATGTTGCCCCAGCATACACCCCATTGACTCGTCCAAGATTGTCATGTACAAAATGAGAGGCCTTCCCGGTACTGGTGGCATAAGCACGGGAGGATTCATTAGGCACTTTTTGATCCTTCCAAAAGCCTCTTTGCAATCCTCATTCCACCGATCAGTTTGGTTTTTGTGCAAGAGTTTAAACAACGGCTCACAAATGGCGGTGAGCTGTGATATGAATCTGGCAATATAATTCAAGCGCCCCAGGAAACCTCGGACTTGCCTCTCTGTACGGGGTTCTGGCATCTCAAGGATAGCCTTCACTTTTTCGGGGTCTACCTCTATCCCTTTCTGGCTTACAATGAAACCAAGCAATTTCCCTGATTTGACCCCGAAGGTACACTTAGCGGGGTTCAACCTTAATTGATATTTCTTAAGCCTTTCGAAAAATTTCCGCAGGTTGACAAGGTGTTCTTCCTCGGATTTAGATTTAGCAATTATGTCGTCCACGTAGACCTCGATCTCTTGATGCATCATATCATGGAACAAAGCTACCATGGCCCGTTGATAAGTTGCCCCGGCATTCTTGAGTCCAAAGGACATCACCTTGTAACAGAACGTTCCCCACAGGGTGACGAAAGTAGTCTTTTCC
Source organism: Glycine max (assembly GCF_000004515.6). Lineage (NCBI taxonomy): Eukaryota > Viridiplantae > Streptophyta > Magnoliopsida > Fabales > Fabaceae > Glycine > Glycine max. Next base: position 38,758,804 of record NC_038251.2, on the reverse strand, counting down.
ATATCCTCGGGCGCCATCTTTATCTGATTGTAACCAGAGAAACCGTCCATGAAGGAAAATAAAGCGAAATTGGTCGTGTTATCCACGAGGATATCGATGTGTGGTAAGGGAAAATTGTCCTTGGGACTGGCCCGATTCAGGTCCCGATAATCTACACACATTCGTACTTTCCCATCTTTTTTAGGAACTGGTACGATGTTGGCAACCCATTCTGGATACCGAGCGACGGCCAGAAATCCAGCGTCAAATTGCTTCTTCACTTCTTCTTTTATCTTCAAGGATGTTTCGGGCTTCATCCTTCTCAGTTTTTGTTTTACCGGGGAACACTCGGGATTTAAAGGTAATCGGTGTTGTACAATGTCAAAACTCAAACCGGGCATATCTTGGTATGACCAAGCAAAGATGTCTTGGTAGTCTTTTAGCAGGATTATTAATTCTTCACGGATAGGTGCGGTAATACCTGTACCTATCTTTACTTCCCTCTTTCCACTGCCAATTCCTAAGTCTACTAGCTCTGTTTCTTCTTGATGAGGCCCTGTTTCTTGGTCCTCATGGGCGACCATTCTTTCTAGTTCTGGGGGAAGTCCTACATCCTCATTTCCTTCATCTTCCGTTTGATTCATTTCTTGCTCGAAGTCGATAGGCGGGTCCCAGGTATTAGTACCTTTGGGGGACTCGTCATCGGATCTGCCGTTTCAGAAAAAGAAGTAAACATGCAAATGAATGAGAATGGGTAGAGACCAGGAACAGATGAAGAAAGATCCTTGTATTATAAATTCAAAAACAAAAGACACAAAGCCTTAACAAAAGGAAAAACTCTAAAGCCTAGGCCCAACTATAGAGCTTTTAAAACCGTAAAGGTTTACATTATGCTCGTAGCGTAAATGCCGGAGCGTTCCTCCACTCGCCAATTTCCCAGCTGGAAATCAGGAGGGCATGGTCGTACCAAATCCAAGGTACTCGGAACATCATCTTCGCATATCGCGAACACTTGACCTTTGTCTCCCAGACCCGCGCTTATAAAGCTTCTACTTATGTGGCAGGGCGGGCTTCCTTCACTTTCTTGTCTCCAACGCGAGCTCTAACCACTGTTCTTCCTTCCCGCGATGCTTCTTTTTATGTCCGCCTGAGTGGGCTTATAGCCTAAACCATACTTCCCACGATTTCCTTGGTTTTTTATCAGGCTAGTTATGCCGCCGTTGTCTTTGCCTAAACCCATCCCGGGTTCATAACCGTTCCCCAACATAACTCGGGCCATCATTACCGCTGCATCGGACAGACAAGGTTGCCCAAAGAGGGAGTCCACGGAGGAAATGTTGACCACCTCAAAAGACTGGAAAGCGGTTTCTAACGATTCTTCTGCGGCTTCCACATAAGGCATGGAGGATGGGCAGCTTACCAAGATATCTTCCTCGCCTGACACGATGACCAAGTGCCCCTCCACTACGAATTTCAGCTTTTGGTGGAGTGTAGAAGGCACAACTCCCACTGAGTGGATCCACGGGCGCCCCAACAGGCAGCTGTAGGGGGGTTAATGTCCATTATTTGGAAGGTGACTTGACAGGTGTGAGGGCCTATTTGTACTGGGAGATCGATCTCTCCCCTAACCTCTCGGCGAGTGCCGTCGAAGGCCCGAACCACCATTGAACTTGGTTTTAAGTGGGAAGCATTGAATGGTAACTTCTCCAAAGTGCTCTTAGGCATCACGTTTAAACTGGAACCATTATCGATGAGTACCTTGGCTACGATATGGTCCATACACTTGACTGATACGTGTAAAGCCTTATTATGCCCTCTCCCCTCGGCGGGGATTTCTTCTTCGGCGAAGGCAAGATAGTTGTTGGCAGTGATATTGTTGACCAGCCCTCCGAAACCTTCTACCGAGATATCTTGGGCCACGTGAGCCTCGTTCAGCACTTTTACTAGCAGAGCCCGATGAGGCTCGGAGCTCATAAGTAACTCCAACAGCGAGACCCTAGCCGGGGTTTTGTTGAGCTGTTCGATAACCTTGAATTCGCTCTGTTGAATTATCCGAAGGAACTCGCTGGCTTCCTCTAGCGACACCTCTTTTCTACCATCCTTTTTCTCCGGGGGCCCTTTTGCTGGAATATCTTTATTCGAAGCGTGGGGTGCTTCGCCATCTTGTTCCTCCACCACTTTTCCTTTTCCCTTGACGTCGGCGGGTTGGACTGGTAGGTCCGGAGGTGCGAACACACGACCACTACGGGTCACACCACTCAGTCCCGTGATATTTGTTACTTTAGCTGACAGCGAGCTGACGTCAGTGACTTCTTCTTCCTTCTCCCCCGGAGGTGTATATCTCCACGGGACCGCGTGGCTATTTTGGTACGGGAAAGGAACAGGTTTGGCTATTAAAGGGTGTCCGGGCTTTTGCGAAGCTGCGCTTTTAGTGAAGTATATCACCAAGGGTTTGGGCTTCACAACACCGCTCCCCTCCGTAGATTGCATGCATATATGTTGCTCTTCTTTTCCTTCAATGCCGACTTCCAGTCGACCTTGATCTATCATCCGCTGTAATAATTCCTCTACTTCCAAACACGTCTCCATGTCATGCATCTCGCCGGAGTGTAGCAGACAGGAATCCTCCTTACACCCACTATGGGGAATCACACCTCCTTTTTGTAGGGCCTCAAAGATAAACCTCCTAGGGGTTGCCACATCCCTTAAAGGTTTAGACCTGTGCGGCCTATCGGACTCAACTGCATTAACCGCTCCCCCTCCATGATTGGCGAGCGGGTTGGTTCTTACATTGGGCCGATCCTCTTGGAAAGTCAGCCATCCGACATCCATTAAATGTTGGACCTTGTATTTAAGGGCCAAGCATTTTTCGACGGAATGCCCCGGGACACCCCCATGGTACTTGCAAGTTGCGTTAGGGTCATACCACTTTGGGAAAGGGGCTTCGAGGACCCTTCCGGGAGTTACCACGGACAAATGATTGGCGATGAGGGATGGTAGAAGATCTTCGTACGTCATTGGGAGCGGGGTGAATTCCGGCAATGGCCTCGGAGGGAAGTTCCTTGTCGTGTTGGAATTACCGGCCGGTCGAGTCGTGTTCGGAGTCGGAACTTGGGGAGCTTCCCTCTGGGTGGGTGCCTTAGGCTGCACGGGTGTTGAACTAGAGGCGTTCCCAGCATGAGCCGAGAAGCTTGGGTGATGTTGCGCGTACTGATGGGTACCATGAGGTGTTTGCTGGGGTTTGACCCACGCGGGTGTTGAAGAGACGGCATGGGCATCTCCTTCCTTCCTTTTTGCCCTTGTTGCCCCGATTCTTTTGGCATTCGCGTTTGTGGAGGAAACGTAATCAAACTTTCCTCTTTTCAATCCAACCTCGATTCTTTCCCCGGCAAACACCAGATCCGCAAAGCTGGACGGCATGTAACCCACTAGCTTCTCATAGTAGAACACTGGCAGAGTGTCTACCATCATGGTGATCATCTCTCTCTCAACCATGGGAGGAGCTACTTGTGCCGCCAAATCCCTCCATCGCTGCGCATATTCTTTAAAGGTTTCGCCCTCTTTCTTGAACATATTCTGCAGTTGAGTACGGTCAGGAGCCATATCAGAATTGTACTGATACTGCCTTAGGAAGGCGGTAATCAGATCCTTCCAAGTACGGATACGGGAAGCTTCCAAATTAGTGTACCACACTACCGCAGCTCCGGCCAAGCTATCCTGAAAGAAGTGTATCAACAACTTTTCATCATTAGAGTGGGCGCCCATCTTACGGCAGTACATTTTGAGATGGTTTTTGGGACAAGTCGTCCCTTTATACTTGTCGAAGTCCGGCACTTTGAACTTCGGGGGAATAACAACATCGGGTACTAAGCAAAGATCCGTCATGTCTGCAAACGGATAGTCCCCAAATCCTTCCACAGCCCTCAATCTTTCCTCAAGGAGATCGGGCTTCCTCCTTTCTTCAGTTGCCGGGGGCGGCCCTTCCATGGACAAAACTATTGGCGATGCTGCAATGTTGGGTTGAGGCAACGTGCCTGGTGCCGGCCCTTCGGGGATCGGGGGATAGAACTCGACATCCCTTCGAGCATAATCTTGAGGGTCTTTATGGACTTCGTCGGGCTGCTGAGGAGGCTCTCTTTCATGGACGGGAGAGGCAATGTGGCCCGCATCTTCTTGCAAGACGGGTGGTGAATAGTTGGGCGGCAATCCATAAGGGTAAGCCGCTCGGTTGTATCCCAGGTGAGGGCTGCCATTGTGCCCCAGTGTGTCCCTTCCCCGTCCTACTATGTTTGAGGGAGGATGGTGCGTAGTTGCCAAGAGAGTCGGGTCTGCTTCGGCAGCCGAACTGACAGCGGCGGCGGTGGCCGCGTTCTTCTCTATGAGCTGCTTCATACTTAACATGGCCTCCATCATGGAGGCCATTTGTTCTTTCAGAGTCGACATGTCGGCTTTCATCTGTTCCTGCGTCTCCTCTTGATCACCCATCGTTCTAGATTTGGATCTGGTGCGATAGGGATCCCTTGCGGCGCGTTTAGTTATGGTGTTTTTCCCTAAAAAACCAAACGTGAGGAGTGGGTAAAGAAAGAAAATGCATGCTAGAGATGAAATGTAGGAGTGATTTGATTTGCACAAGCTTTTTGGAGTAGAAACATGGGACCAACTCATTTTATTTCAAAAAGGAAGTCGTATCCAGTCAAGGTCTGAGAGACCATACAAGTTTCCTAACGATTTCTAATTATGTGGGCCATTAAGTCTATCATATGCTGACAATAGCCGAGAAGCCCATGAATCTCTTCGGGGGTGGAGTAGGTGTCTGCCATCGCCTTGGCCTTGGCTAACAAGCGGGGAAGTTCTTGACTCCCGTTCAAGGTAAGAGCAAACCGGTCCATCCACATGGTTGCCTCTTGGTGTAAAGAGTCGATCACCCTTCCTCTAGCCTCTTTTTCCGCGTATACTTGGGCATATTCGTCCGCAATTCTATGCTCGTGGGCCGTGGCTAGACCTAACTCTTCTTGGTACTTGGCGATGATAGCTAGCATGTTGGTCTCCGTCTCGCATAAACGCTGAGACAAGCTTCTTTTGGACCTTGAACAAGCAATTAACTCCTCTTTCAGAACCATGCTATGTGCTCGCGACTGGTCTCTTTCTTCCCTTCGCAACTTGAGTTCACTATTGCTACCCCATAGAGCTCCGCGAAATTTGTTCCGGCCATACTCTTCCTTGCGAGCCCTCTTGGTCTCTTGTTCAAGGGCTCTTGCAGTAATTGCATTCTCTTCCCGTAACCCGGCACACTCCTTCCGAACGGGTGTAGCGGCCAACTTGAACTTCTCCTTGGCAAGTTTTGCCTTTCCTAACTCGCTTTTAAGAGCTTGGACTTCTTCGTCCTCTTCCGGTGCTTCAAAACTCTCTTCGCTGACGACTTTTAACTTGGCGAGCCAATCTAAACCTCGTATATGAACTTTCAGCCATTCGTGGTACCCACCAATGATGCCATTACGAATGCCTCTAAGCTCTTGATCTTTCCTTAACGGGGTTTCCCATGCCTTATGGATTCTTTGTATAGTCTTGGAACTTTGTGCGCCGAGATCCCTCACAAGGAAAGGAGACATGCTTTCTTCCGTCGGTGCTCCCCTCATGGGGTACCCTAGTTGTCTTATAGCGAGCGTGGGATTGTAGTTAATAAAACCCCTCGTTCCTACCAGCGGAATGTTTAGGTATCTTCCACATGAGAAAAGGACTCCTTCTTTTCCTTCCTTCCATCGGGGGAACCAACTGATTGTTCTACCTCCTATCCCGGCCAAGAGCTGGTCCCAATCTATTCTCCTCTTTTCAGTACACGAGCGATGGCTCAGGAGCGGACATGGATGTCTTGTGTCTTGTTGGAACAAGTGCGAAACCAACCAAACACAGAGGGCGGGTAAGCAACAGATGATCCGTGCGCTACTCTTTTCGCACCTTCGGTCAAATGTGTCAAATAGATCTGCCAAAACAGCTACCACCGGACTTTCCTTGCTATGGTGGTAGGCAAGGAAAGCGTCGATTGCTGCTAGGTCTACCAAACCATCCACGTTTGGAAAGAGGACGACCCCGAAAATTAGCAAAGCTAACACATCCATAAACGGGACCTAGTCTCCTTGATTGGCCATACCCCTTGCCTTGTCTTCTAGGTACTTCTGTGGTAGGCCCGCTATGCCGTTCCGAGTCTGTTTTATGCGGTCCAAACCTCTTGCTAAATCCTTGACCACAGTTGCAATTCTGCTCAAAGAGGGGAGACACCCGGAGGAAAGATATGGTTTTCTTCCCCCGAGAGGACATCCTAGGATTTCCTCAAATTCTTCAATGGTTGGTACCAATTGGAAGTCTCCGAATGTGAAGCACCTCAAAGGCTGGTCGTAGTATTGGGTAAGTGATACGATGGCTTCTATGGACACCTCTGCTATGGTTAACTCTAAGATCTTTCCGTAAGTCTTGCGGAAGGCTTGCATTTGGAGGGGTTCCATCAACCGCCCTAATTCCTTGATGCTGGTGGTATCTAGGCTTTTGACCTTGACTTGGTAGAACCTCTTGCCGGTTTGATTTGTTCTCATGCTTACTAAAGTGAGACAAAAGCTGGTGCAAATCAAAACTCCGATATCTCATGGGTGGGATGGATGAATGCATGATGGAATGCATATGACACAGATGCAATCTAGGAATGCGGGGGTCCGGGGAATTTGTCCCCTTCTTAGATACGACGTCTAGGGGTAGCAAAATGCCCCAACGCACGTTTTTAAGAAGGTGACACGGACCCTCCGTTGGTTTGTTTACAGTAGGGATCAAGACAGAACCCACATGCAATGCCTATGCAAAAGACACAATGCGGGAATGTACACAGTATGACAATATTTACCGAACATAAGCAAAAGGGTATATGATACTCATGCATGGCAGTGTGAAAAATGGCACGCAGCGTGTTTGCTCCGTGCCCCTATTTAAGGGACCTATAAGGGAGAGAACTAACTAGGCTTTTAGCAATAATCCCCAAGGTAGTCATATCTCTCTTGATGGTTTCTAGAGGTATCATCCCCTTCGAAGAACATATTGCAGCAGTAGGGACTACTAGCAACAATAAGTTTTCAAAGAGAAAAGCTCTAGATGAGGGTTCACTGTAATCAAGCAAGTCGGAGACCTAGCATGATCACAGATTCACCTCCACTCCTTATGTTCCCATGAACCCGGGTATAGGGCCCTTTTTCACTCACAGTGTGTGCAAATAGTGTTAGTGTTTGTATGCATCAAATGAATAAATATTTACCTCATGCATACATTCCAAAACACACTAAAAGCAACAAATAGTTTATATACACAAGAACATAAAACAAATAAAGGGAAACCAACAAAGGAGAAAGTCATGATAAAACATTGCACAAGATTAAATGGCCTAACTCTCTAAAAAACAGTCCCCAGTGGAGTCGCCAACTGTCGCAACCTACCCTTCGGCGGGAGGGCGACGCGAGACTCGCGGGATGCGTGTTCCACGAAAGGAATACGCGCGGAGTCGCCACCAACGTTTATTTGAGGAAAACGTCGGAAAAACCGGAAAAGACGCGATCTACGAACTTTTAAGTTGAAAGGTTCGGGAGTTGTATTTACGCACGGGGAAGGTATTAGCACCCCACACGTCCGTCCCAAGGGACGGCAGCCTTTAATCGAATGTGCAAACGTGACTTTGATTTTTACGTTCCTTTTTATGTCCTTATATTCTTTTTATATTTTTTCCTTTTTTGTGGTCGACAAGGGTGTTTCCCTTTGCTCCTACGTATTCCTCAATTTGGGATGAGAAAATCAGACCTACGTAGTTCTTTCTTATCAAGTGATTCTTTTTACTTAAGAGGTGATCATTTTAAGGCGTTGGACCTTGAAAATGATCCACTTTACTTAGTGAGAAATTGAAATGACAAACTTCAAAAGCCTATTTTTGTGGACGAGCTTGACTAGGCGAGTTGATTTTAGCCTTAGTTTCACTTTAGTTATTAATCAATTCGATTAAGAATGAGAAATCCCAAAGAGAAAACGTCCGATTGATTTTCCGCTTTATTTTACTAAAAAGATGTTTTTTGATTATTATATTATTTTTTACCTCTTTTTTGATTTCCAACGTGGTTACGGCACGACCGGACGGTCGGAATTCTTTTTAACCGAAGTTAACGGATAATACAATTCAAACGTTCGGTGGAAATTTATTTTATTTTTAAGTTAAGCGAGAAATGACTTAAGTAAAATGGCTTAAGCACGTCAAAAGGGGGTACGAAAAGTAAATGAAATGGGAATAAAAATGCACGAAACACAATGTGGACCACCATGGGTGCATAGAATGAATCGAAAAGCTTGGTTCGAGGTACTTACCCGTTGAAGATCGAAGAACGATGAAGAACGAATGAAGAACGTCGAAGAACGTTTGAAACCTTTGCGAAATTCCCCACGGAAAACGTTACGGAAACGTTTCGGAAGCGCCTCGGCTTAGATTTTCTTCACGGAAACAATTTTTCCAAGCAAATTCGAAAGAGAGAGAAGTGCCTAAGGGGCTGAACCCTTTTCTTCTTCACTTCCTCCCCTATTTATAGCAAAATAGGGGAGGTGGTTGCCGCCCAGCTCGCCCAGGCGAGCCAGGTTGCTTCCTCCAGAAGCAACAGCCTTCTGGAGGAATATTCTGGAGGGCCCAAGTGGGCCTGGGTGCTATTTGCACCCCCATTTTTACTAAGTACACCCCCCTCTGCTGTTTTTTTGGTGATTCTTTTTTCGTAAAGTTACGGAAACTTACGAATTTCGTAACGATACTTGTTTTCTTTCCGTAATGTTACGGAACCTTGTGGATTACATAATCATCCCCCTTTTGACTTACGGAATGTTACGGAACCTCACTTAATTATGCAACGATGCTTCCATTTGATTTCCGGTGTGTCACGGAAACTTACGGATTGTGCATCAAATTTTTTGGTTTTTTGGCATGTCCTGGAATTTCACAAATTGCCTAATGATGGGTACCAAGCACCTCACAAGGACCAAAGAAAGGTCGCATGTCATCAAGCAAAGGTCCCCGGACGAAATTAGGGTATGACAAATGTGATAACCCACTCCCTGTGTGTTGTTTGTGTTTGGATCCTGTGATGATCTTGAACTTTGTGTTCGGGGGAATAGATGATTAGGTGAATTGCTTTAAGGAACCTTGTGCTGAAGGACGTCGAGACAGAACACTCTGATAGGATGTGACATTGGGGTATAGGGTTTTATATTAATTGTATGAAGTCTTAGATAGTCTTGTTTAAACCGAGATGACTTTATTATTTATTTGAACAAGTTTGAATATGATATTGAATAAAGTGAATGTGAACTTTTTATCCCTTTGAAAGGCTTGTATTTAAAAATATAAAAAAAATACTTTTAATTAATATTTGAATTTTTATTCCTTTGTTAGTATATATGTGAGGGGTAGAGGGTGTCACACATATTATCATGTTATTTAATATTTTTTTTCTATCAGGAGCACCTCACTAGGACTTGGAAACGAGGATTTGACATATTAGACATTGGCAATAATTTCTATATGGCCAAGTTTGATTTGGAAGCAGACAGAACCAAAGTCATTCAAGAAGGTCCATGGATGATCTTAGACCATTATTTAACAGTTTATGTGGACGCCTGAACTCATCTCTCCAATTGCAAAAATCGATAAAACCCTTGTGTGGGTAACATTTCCATGCCTGAACCTTGTTTGTTATGTTGAAAGCATCTTATTAGCTTTGGCATGAACAATTAGGAAGCCAATTAGAGTGGATTCTAACACCTCAGATGCAAGGAAGAGTTCCTTTGCTAGAGTATGTGTTAAGATTAATCTAGACAAACCTGTGGTGGGGAAGGTGTGGTTGAAAGGGTTTTGGTATAAGGTAGAATATGAAAGCCTCATAGAATTTGCGCATCATGTGGTTGTTATGGTCACTTAACCAGGGAATGCCCTTCGAATATCAAGGTGGTTGCACAGGGCAATGCTACGACAAACAATACTCTGCTGACGGAAGAAGAACCAGCGGTGGCGCCGGTGACTGAGAATGAGATAATTAATCAAAAATCGGTTACAAATGTCAATATTATGGGCAATCATGGAAAGAATATTGAGGAAATTAAAGCTAATGAAGAGACAAATCAATTGCATGGGGATTGGTTGGTTGTCAAACGCAAATCCAGCAATAAATCTACCAAGAATCATGGAAAATGAGGTAAGGAATCTGCTAACAATATTCGTTACATAATAATGATAGGAAAGATAAAAAATAATAATGTTATTATTGGAATGCAATCTCAAAAAGATGGGCCCCATGGCCTTTCCTCGCCGTCAAATTACAAGCCAATGGGTACCAAATAGAAAAATAAACCTTTGAGAAGCGAAGATGTGCCAATAGTCAAGGCCATGGAGCATGCCGCAAAGTCCACTGCAAGTGTGGCACACAATTCAAAATCTCATGATAGTTCTACATTGAAACAAAAGACTAATGGGAAGAATAAAGAACCCATTATCTATGACGTGGGCTTTGGCATGAATCCACTATTCTTGTGATGGCAGTTTCACCTAACAAAATTGTTATGCTTCATGATGATGAGTCTAATGATCAGCCTTGATGAGATGGTCCAAGAAACCCTTTGGAATCCCAAACCAATGTAATGTAGATATTTGTGGAGCTTTGTTCTCTCACCTATTGGTCTCATAAATTTATTTCGGGATATATCTATAATTTCTTGGAATATTTGTGGAGCCTAAGGAAAGCTTAATAGGCGGCATTTGCGGGATATAGTGTCTCAGTATCCTTCTATTTTTCTTGTGTACGCGACTCATGGGCTTTTCGCCAAAGTGGAAGATTTTTGGGAGAATTTGGGTTTTAAACCTATCTTCATTCAGGAATCTTCTGGCCAATCAGGTGGGATTTGGGTGCTATCATCTGTCTTGCATATTGTTTGTAGCCTTATTCATTCTATGCACTAGGCTATTTCCTTTTCTATTAAGAAAAGAAAAATTGTGTGGTACTACATTGCAGTTTATGCATCTCTATGTCCCTCGCTGCGCAACTTTCTTTGACAGCACCTCTGATATCAGGGGAGTAGTATTACGGGCCCTAGAATCTTATTAGGCGTTTTTTCTGTTTTGGATGATCCACTGAACTAGACGACTTATCATACTTTAGATTTTGATGTTTACTAAAATTATAAATTATTAATAATTTAATAAGTTGATGATTAAATGGACAAAACCAACCCCGTAAGGACCTAATCTCACGTCCATGCTTTAGGTGGAAAACATTTTTTTATTTCAAGCACCCAACATGCTTTAAAATCAATTGCTTCCACTATATGAAAACTAGTTTTTGACAGTGTTTTTATAACTCACGTCCAGTTGGTATAAGTTACTTACATACTCATTTTATATTCTTATATGTGACGTCCAACCATGTACGAAAAGACAATGTTATTTACAAAGGAAAGTACATGATCTTTTTTTTAAAAATTTAGTTTTGTTTCTCTTTATTTGAATTACTAGCATTTGAATTTAAGTAAATGACAAAATAGAAGAGAATACAAGGTTTTTACAAAATATTCCTCAAACATCGTTTTCAACATGGATAAGAAGCACATGCTCCTATCTGTATTTTTATTCCTTTCTTCTATCAGAGCGTGTCACATCGTCTTGCCTCATAGTGGGAGACAATGGTCATTTCAAGACTCAATGCTAATCACATAACAAATCCTTCATTGAAGTCTATAAAAGATGATCTCTACCCAAAAATAGAGCACAAACATTATCATAAAAAATTATGAGAAAAACTTTGAAGCGAAACTCTACAAAAATCATTGGATGATACATTTGATCTTATATTGCTTATTCTTTGCTAAGCAAAGTTATTTTGTACTTAAGCTTTATTGTTTATCCTCTTTGTTGAGTGTTTTTGAATTGTTGTATTCATTCAATTTTTTGTTTGAGAAAGTCAGGAGTGACTTAATGTTAAACAATACTTGTGTATTCTTAGATTCAGGGGGAGTCTAAGGGAGTGTCAAAAGTGGCTAGCAAAATACTTATATAGCCAGAAGTGACAGGATAAAATACTTGTCTTATAATCAAAATTTTGAGTAGTGGAATCCCTTATAGTTGTAAAAAGGAAAACTAGATGTAGCTTTATTTGAGTGAACCAGTATAAACCAAGTATTTCTACATCTCTCTTACATGGTTTTACTAAGTATTATCTTAGCTTTCTTTATCGTTTTTGGTGTCTATTTGAAAAACATTTTAAATTTCTTATTTCATGTAGTTACTACACTACCAAACTTGTTTTTGTGGACAACTCAAGTGTGTGTGTGTGTGTGTGTCTGAATTTGTGCCACTTCCTTCAAACAAAAAAAAATCTTCTTTGATTAGCACACTAATTTTAACCCCCTCTTCTAGTGTGATTGTTGTTATTTCCTTTGGAGATTTCAGTGAGATTCTTTGCCCCTCCAAGGTCTCAGGAGGTAAATTCAATTCATCTAGAGCTTGCCTTTTTGCTAATATGATGGCTACTTATGGTCTAATGGATCTAGATAGATTTGGTGGCTTCTTTACTTGGAGAAAAAATATTCAATCAGGTGGCCATTTGAGAAGAAAAAAAACTTGATAGGTGCTTAGCTGATTCTAATTGGCGGTTAATGTTTCGATATGCTCCTTCAAAAGTTTTGCCAATGCATAATTCTGACCATAACCCTATTAAGCTTAGTTTCTTGAAATCAAGAAGTAAAAAAGTCAAATCTTTCCACTTTCAGGCAACCTGGATCTCTCATCCTCAATATAATGATATGGTTAGTAACACTTAGAGCTCTATTCATGGCAATGTTAACATTAAAATGCATAAGCTTCAAATTAATTCCATAGAATTCAATGAGAAGATTTATGGAAATATCTTTAGAAGGAAGCGTCAACTAGAGATGATGAAGTGTTAAAGAGGGAAGCTCTTTCTTTTTTCAAGAACCTTTTCCAATCTTCTTATCAATGCCATATGGAAGTCTAGTGTTGAATGGTATCCCCCAAGTTGATCAGGAATTAAATGATGCTCTCCAAGCTCCTGTGCCCATGGAGGATGTTAAACATCATTTTTTCCATGAGCTCTAATAAAGCGCTAGGGGTTGACTACTTACAACCAATTTTCTTTAAAACTTATTGGGATATAGTTGTTGAGGATGTTTTGTATTTGGTGGCCTCTGCTTTTGGGTCTGGTTAGATTGACGTTTCTCTTATGGAGACTCTTATCCCTAAGGTTGATTCTCTTGCATCCATTCGGGACTTTAGACCCATCAGTATATGTAATGTCCTTTTCAAAGTTGTTTCTAAGGTGTTGGTCAACTGAACTCATCCACATCTTGACAAGCTGATTTGCCCCCTACAAAGTAGTTTCATCCCAAAGTGTGGCACTTCAGATAATGCAACGATTACTCAAAAAATTGTTCACCATATGCATAAAAAGAAGGGGAGGAAAGGTTATGTGATGTTCAAAATTGACTTTGAGAAGGCATATGATAGTGTTGATTGGAATTTTCAAAAAATCACCCTAAATAATTTTGGCTTCCCTTTGAAAATCATTAATATCATGATGAGTTGTGCAACCTCAACGAGTCTATCTTTAAAATGGAAAGGTGAGAAGCTATATTCTTTTGCTACAAAGCATGGCTTGCGTCAAGGTGATTCTACGTCTCACTATCTTTTTGTTTTGTGTATGGAAATATTACTTATTCCTATACAACAAAAAGTGAAAGGGCATAGTTGGTTTCCTATTAAAATCAATGATAATGGGTGATGCAATCCTACCCCCCAAGGGCATTGGATAGAAGACTCCAAGAAGATTGGGCAATAGATGCAAGAGAAGGCCCTAAGGTTTTCATGAGCCTTAGGGTAGATTTTGGGCCCATGGGCTAAGTATGAATGTTCACTTCCGACAAGTGCACCGAATCGCACAAGTAGTATAAAACGGTAAGAACCGAGTATCGAACTCTCGGGGAACTTGTGTTACTTGGTAAAGCTATTTCAGTGAATAGGTGTCTAGTGTGAAAAGAGATATGTTTACTATGAATAGGTGTGTAATCTAACTATTAAAAGGAAAATCACATGAGTAATGATGTGTAAAGACAAATAGACAACACGTTGGTCTTCCTAATAGGTGCCTGATGTTAAAAGGATATTCTCTACTTAACAATGCTTATGCGTTCTATGGTGTCTCTTGAAATGCTAAACCCCGATTCCTCATGATGGTCTAGCCTAATCCTGATCAAGCATCGTTCGCAGATTCCTCTGGTTGGACTAAACTCGTCCAGGACTGCATTAAGACAAACATACAACAACTAGGTTATCGTACCCCAATCCCTCGTGATAGTACGACAAACTAGCCCAGTCCTATCAAGTTCTAAGAATCAGACCAGTTTCCATTGTTGAATGACCCTAACAAAGCATGCATCTACGTGATCAAGGTAAAAACATACTAGAATGAAATACTGATAGCATAGAGAACACACAAAACATCATTAGATAGATAAAAAGATATTTACATCAAGTACCTACAAGGAAGATCCAACAGAGGATTTAGCTTCCCATAACTGGGAAGCTTCCTTTACAACAAAGAGAAGAGAAAGATGAAAGATTGCATAAATACAAGTAGTGGGGATGTCTCCTCCACCTCTAAGACCTCACAATCACTCACAAACTCATCTCAAGCTCTCAGGACGGCTTCCTCTTCAAGCTCTGGTCTCTGCAGATCTTCACACAACAAAATCTCTCAAACTCTCTAGAACTTGGACCTTTCTCTCTCTAGAACTCTCTAGACATGCAGAAGCTTCAAGAAAAGGCCAAACTCCCTTCCAAAATCTGATTTCAAGCTTAAATAAGTGGCTTTGTTCATGCTCGTGCGCTTAGCGCAATTCTGAACCGCTTAGCGTGCATTATTGAATTTCGGCTTAGCGCGGGCTTTTCTCGCTTAGGGAATGGACTGAAGTGGTGCGCTTAGCGGGATGGCCCTTCGCTCAGTGAACATGCACAACTCATCCTTCTTCCAGATTCTTCCTCGCGCTCAGCCGAGGAGTGTTGCGCTCAGCGAATGTCTCGCTAAGCCGACAAGTTGGCTTAGCGAGAGGGTGAAAATCAACGCTATACAAACTCGCCTAATTAACCTGGAATTGAGAGAAAATGATTATTAAACACACAAAATGGAAGTACTAAGTGTTTATTACCTATCTTTACCCAAAAGTAATTACAACACTACAAAATAACCATAAATTGGAGGAGTTTGATACAATTTACACAGGTTTTATACACAAAAGTTAGTCGTATTCATCGACTAACAACTCCCCCAAATTTACAGTTCTGCTTTTCCTCAAGCAAATAAAGAACAGTTCACTGGTCCCCAAGTGACTATAACATGCAGTGATTATGTACAAAGGTATATGCAGCAAAAGTCACTGATTGCATGACACAAGAATGAAGCAAAATGCTCTCATCAGTTGTCTTTCACAAAATATGCAGTTATTCAAAGAGAAGAATAAAATGTAACCTATACAATTAGACGAAGTTAGGCATAAGACAAATATTAAGGAAAGTAGCTTAAACCACAGTCTCACGACTACTGTTTCACTCAAGAACAAGTGTTTAAGTTATTCATTAATAACAACTAGCAAGAGGTCCAATCTTTGAACTTCATCTCATGCCACAAAGTAAAAAGTGTATAAACAGAATCAGAAGGACTTTCCCAGGCTTGTAGTGAGGCTTAGCTACAAAAATAACATTGGTTTTTCTAGGATTCAAAGGTTTAGATTCTAAGAGAGCACAAATTCTAGACTTATCCAAGTAATCTTTTCAATACAATTTAGCTTACTCACTAGCCTTTCACTTTAATTTTCTTTTGACCTTATTACACCAACACATATTTTCTTTGATTGCTTTCTTTTTCTGTTTTTTTTAACACACGACTTATTTGTTGTGTGTGTTGATGCTTTATCTTTTTCTTTACATCCCAGTCAATTCCATTACCCCAAATTTGGGGTAAATTTGCCTTGAACCATATGCTCTCCTAGAATCTAAGTAAGGTATCTGGAGATAATTATTTAAGTTCAGGGTTCAAATTTTTGACAATATCATTCAGCTCATAAAGGGTGCAAAGGATACAATTATCATTCAAGGTAAGCTTTTTGGTCAAAAGGCTTGTATATGCATAATCATGGCCTTCAGCATGTCCTCATTTATACATTTCATTCTAAAATTCAGAGATGGATGCAAAGATTATTACTCACAGCTAGTCGTTCACTCACAGTTTAAGATCACACTCTCACCGATTTTGGTTCAAGTTTTTCTTTCTCAATCAATCTGTCTACTGACTAACAATTCTAAATGCAAGTTCACATTCTTGTTCTTTCTTTGTCTAACATGCACATTTGCTCAAACTTATGAAAAGAAACACAAACTCCATCATAATCATGCATTCAATCCAAAATCAATTCATACACCCATTTTCACAAAAAGATAAAAGTGTTTCACTGCCATATCATCAAAATCAAGTCAAACTGTTCTAAATGCTTTCAGAATGAGCAAACCAACTACCCATAAACAAAACTAGCAGTGTATATAAACATAAAAGAAATATTGTACTGAAACCATAATCATAATTATAATAATCCAAAAAGCAAAAGCATCATCAGGAATCAACAGTGTCAATAGTGTCTAAATTGGGGAATCAGTGAGAGCAACAACTTCTCCAGATGACGAATCAGAAAGATTGGCAATTCCTTCATCTGGGAATCAGGGGGATCAGTTGTTTCTCCAGCTGGTGAATCAGGAGGGGTAGCAGTTTCATCCGATGATGCATCAGAGATGATAATCAGAGGTGGAGATGGGGGAACTACTTGAAGCTCAGGAGAAGGAGGTGGATTCACCACTGGAGATCGTGACTCAGCTGGCATTGGTTCAACCCGTGCTGGTGCGGGCTCAGGAGAAGCAGCCTCATTGGGTCTCACCAATGGAAGTTGAGCTTCAGGCTAGGCTACTTGCTCAAGAAAATGCTCCATAGGTATGATTAGCCTGTTATGAGCCAACTCTCGCAAGCTGTGCATGATAATAAGTTGTCCTCTGAATAAGCTTCGTAGCATAGGGACTAAGGTTTACGAGTGTTGGACATCTGGTCCTATGGCTGCTGACTGAGGACCTGGGATGGATGATGAAGGGATGTCATCGATTCTAGCCCTCTTTCTTGATGCCATCTGCAACTAAAAAGAACTCAAAACTTCTTAGACCAAATTTATTCAAGTTCAAAGACTGAAAAAGTAAATTGAAAAGACATTGGCTGCTTAGTGAGACATGGTTTGCTTAGCTAGCCTTCACAAAAAACACACTACCGCTTAGCGACATGTGAAGCCGCTTAGCGAAAGTTGCATAAATTCAACTTCTGCATAATTGGCTTAGTTGGCAAGTGCCCGCTAAGCCTAACCATTGCCGCAAGGATTTGCGCTAAGCTTCTCAAGGTTTGCGCTTAGCGGCATCATACACTTCAGAAAATATACTAAGTATGGGATTTGCCGCAACGAAATGCGCTTAGCTCAGGTAAGCTCGGCTTAGCGCGCGGCTTCCAACAAAAAAATTGACTAAGTTACCTGGGCTTAGCGATTCAGCCTCGCTTAGCCACATGTATCTCAACAAGAGGATGAGTGTTCATCCTCAAAAGATGAACTTGCTTAGCATGGTAGGCGTGCTTAGCGAGTTCTTCCAAGAACGCGTATATTCAATGAATACTGATGAACTCGCTTAGCGTAACATGCTCGCTTAGCGAGTTCATCGCGTTTTCCAGAAAAACGCAGAAAACGCAATTTGTTTTCTTGCACTTTTGTGAGCCTCTAAAAGGCAAATCAAAGATGCAAACCAACTAAAATGACTTCTACAGTACAAACATATATAAAGTCCTAATCTTTTACTACTTCTAAAAAAAACATTCAAACCTTAAGAATCTAAAGCTAAATTTAAGGTTTTCTAACCTAAGGTTTAACAAAGTAAAAGAGAAAAGGAAGTACGGAACTTACTTGTATCGTTGATGCTTTGTGATTGGGAGTAGACAATGCAAAAAGAAAGCACAGATGCACGGTGCACAAATTTTTTTGGAGAGAGAGAATGCAGGGAAAGAGTTTGGGAAGTCTGGCAATTGTGAGTGTAACTACCGTTACACTCACTTAAGCAGTTTTTGATCTTCTCGCTTAACGGACCGCTGTGCTAAGTGAGCCAGAGAGACGTTTGGTTTCTCAATGAGGCTCTCTTAGCGGATATGCGCGCTTAGCTGACGTTTGAAATTCAAAATCAATTTTTTTTAGCACAAAGGGCTTGGCTTAGCGCGTGGATAAGATCGCTTAGCGAGTTCTACAGATAAAAAAACTTGTAACTCTCGCTAAGCCGGGTTCTGGGCCGGCTTAGCTAAAATGATGCATCTTGAGTACAGAGGAGAAAGGGCTTAGCAGAAAAGGAATCGCTTAGCGCTAACAATGCCCTAAGCATTTGAGCTTAGCTGCCATGAGTGGTGCTTAGCTCGATGAAACCCATTTTAGGCCGCAAGGAATTGAGCTTGGCGGTAATGAGTCATGCTTAGCCAAAGAATACAATTCGCTTAGCGGTCAGGCCGTTGCTTAGTCGAATTCAGATCAAATTGAAATTGGCTTAGCTCAGCCTTGGCCAGCTTAGCGGACCAAATCAGCCTAAGATGCAAGGGTTGAGCACTAAGCGCTTGAGACTCGCGGCTTAGCGCATGACCAAAGATGCGCTTAGCGAAAGGACTATTTTTCAGAAAATATTTGCTAATTTATTTTTTAGTCCCTTTCTCAAGAAATTGAAACCCTTATATCTAACATTCAAGGATAAGCTGATATACCCCTTTTTTCAATGATCACCAAGCAAATTCCAACTATATGCAATGCATGAGAAACAAAATGAAAAGAAACTCAACACTGGGTTGCCTCCCAGGAAGTGCTTCTTTAACGTCATTAGCTTGACGCATAGCTTAATGCCTTCAAGGTGGCATGAAAGTCACATAGAACACATCTTCCTTGCAGTTTCGCCTTTTAGCTAGAAATTCCATGAACTTCATGTATTCTGGAAGTACATTCCAAATCATTTTAGGAAAGGTGTTAGTGATTAAAGAAAGACTGGCACTTAAGGTTTCCTCATGCTTTCCTTGCCTTCCTTTCTTAACAATCAGTTGATGAGGAAGGTTATTGATTTGGAGAATACTTTCTTGTTGAGTACTTCTCCCATTGTTGTTGTGCTTGTTCCTCATCTTTCTCCTCATCTTTTTCTCTTGACTCATGCTCTTTTACAGGGTTTTCCTCTTGAGCTTCAACCTTTACAAAGTATTTTTCTCGTCTGGACATAAATTGAGTCACTTCTTCTGCCAGCTCACCAACCTGGATTTCTACACTTTGGAGTACTCGTTGAGTTGATTTAGTTGTTTCCTTGAATTGCATCAACAAATTATCCAAATTGGAACCTCTTTCTGCTTCATTTTGATAGTAGGGTTGTAACTCTGGTCCCCCTTGAAAGTTTTCTATTGAGTAGCTCGTGCCAAAATGCATTTCATGATTTTTCATTGAATTTTGATTGGCTTTTGAGCTAGCATGGTATGCCATGAATTCCTCAAACACACTTTCAAGATTAGGAGTTTTTTCTTCTTCATATTGATTGTAAGGACTTAACTCCTATTCCCACCTAGAGTCATTCATGGAGTAGAGATGACAATTATCATTGTAATGCTCTCCTCCACAAAAATCACAATTGATCAATGGTGGTTGGTTGACCCATGATCGTGTGCTGTTAAGATATTCATTCCACCTCTTAAAAAGCTCTTCCATTTCTAAAATTTTGTCATGGAATAAGTTCTTCTTAAATTCAACACTGCAAGGATAGACTCTCAAGAAAGAAAAAGTTAAACAAAATAAGTAAGAAAAATAAAAGTACTAAATAATAAGAAAAAAACAAAACTTATTGCTGTAAGATCTAATGAGTTCCTTTGAAACTTAGTGGTGTCGTTCTGTATTGCAAGATTTTTTCTTCTTCGCTCTTTGTTTTTCCTACTACAATTGGCTTGAATCTCCAAATCTCATGGAACCAAATCATCTGCATAAGATTTACTATGCATACAAAGCACTAACAAGAGCAACAGTCACCAAGTCAAGAGGAAAACAAACATAAACAAAAACAAATATTCTCAAGTAATAAAAGAATAAAGAATAGACACCTAAGACTGAACTAACTTTCCAAATAGAAAGAAGTTCCCTAGCAACGGCACCAAAAACTTGTTCGCTTCCGGCAAGCGCACCGGATCGCACAAGTAGTATAAAACGGTAAGAACCGAGTATCGAACTCTCGGGGAACTTGTGTTACTTGGTAAAGCAATTTCAGTGAATAGGTGTCTAGTGTGAAAAGAGATATGTTTACTATGAACAGGTGTGTAATCTAACTATTAAAAGGAAAATCACACGAGTAATGAGGTGTAAAGACAAATAGATGACACGTTGGTCTTGCTAATAGGTGCCTGATGTTAAAAGAATATTCTCTACTTAACAATGCTTACGCGTTCTATGGTGTCTCCTGAAATGCTACACCCCAATTCCTCATGATAGTCTAGCCTAATCCTGATCAAGCATCATCCGCAGATTCCTCTTGTTGGACTAAACTCGGCCAGGACCGCATTAAGACAAACATACAACAACTAGGTTATCGTACCCCGATCCCTCGTGATAGTATGACAAACTAGCCCTGTCCTATCAAGTTCAAAGAATTAGACTAGTTTCCATTGTTGAATGACCCTAACAAAGCATGCATCTATGTGATCAAGGTAAAAGCGTACTAGAATGAAATATTGATAGCACAGAGAACACACAAAACATCATTAGATAGATAAAAAGATATTTACATCAAGTACCTACAAGGAAGATCCAATAGAGGATTTAGCTTCCCATAACTGGGAAGCTTCCTTTACAACAAAGAGAAGAGAAAGATGAAAGATTGCATAAATACAAGTAGTGGGGATGTCTCCTCCACCTCTAAGACCTCACAATCACTCACAAACTCATCTCAAGCTCTCAGGACGACTTCCTCTTCAAGCTCTGGTCTCTGCAGATCTTCACACAACAAAATCTCTCAAACTCTCTAGAACTTGGACCTTTCTCTCTCTAGAACTCTCTAGACATGCAGAACCTTCAAGAAAAGGCCAAACTCCCTTCCAAAATCTGATTTCAAGCTTAAATAGGTGGCTTTGTTCGTGCTCGTGCGCTTAGCGCAATTCTGAACCTCTTAGTGCGCATTATTGAATTTCGGCTTAGCGCGGGATTTTCTTGCTCAGCGAATGGACTGAAGTGGTGCGCTTAGCGGGATGGCCCTTCGCTCAGTGAACATGCTTAGCTCATCCTTCTTCCAGATTCTTCCTCGCGTTCAGCCGAGGAGTGTTGCGCTCAGCGAATGTGTCGCTAAGCCGACAAACTCGCCTAATTAGCCTGAGATTGAGAGAAAATGATTATTAAACACACAAAATGGAAGTACTAAGTATTTATTACCTATCTTTACCCAAAAGTAATTACAACACAACAAAATAACCATAAATTGGAGGAGTTTGATACACTTTACAGGTTTTATACACAAAAGTTAGTCGTATTCATCGACTAACAATGAGCTCACTTATCTTTGTACATACTAGATTAGGATTTCATTATTTTTGGGCCTTGTATTTAGGGCTCCATAATGTAGGTAAGGTACCCTAGAAATGTAGGATTTTTCAGCTCTTGTATTTTAGGGCACCTAGACCAGTTTTTGTATTAGGGGTAGTTTTGTAATTTCACATGCATTAAGTGAATATTTGATGTGTGTGTTGAGAAATAAATTTAATTGAATTGGGAGAAGCCCAATCCAATTAAATTTTAGAGGGGGAGGTGAGCATTTGCTTCCTACACCCCATTGCCACATCATATAGTCACACTTTGTGCATGTCCTTCATGCTTTACATGCCTCATGACACCTAAGCACACTTAGTGGATAATCTTGGACTTGATCTTGGATTAGTGGGCTGAACCATAGCTAAAATTCACTAATCATAATTAGTGAAATTTTGGCTCCAAAATTTGGCTCCACAAATTCAATTTCAAAATCAAGTGAAATTTGAATAGAAATTCAAATTTCCCTCCAATTTTGTGTGACACTTAGGCTATAAATAGAGGTCATGTGTGTACATTTTTGCAACTTTGATCGTTTAAAAATTAAACTTCAGATTTTAGAGCTCTTTTGGAGCACAAAATTTCGTGCTCTTCTCTCCCTCTCGCTTCATTCATTTCCTTCTTCCTCCAAGCTCTTATCTGTGACCTCCTATGGTAGTGAGCTTCTTTTAGACTCATCTTCTCCTTGAAGTGGTGTCTCATCTCTCTCTTCCTTATCTTCCAAGAAGCAAAGGAATACATTGATGAAGAAGATCCTAGGCCTTCAAGCTCCAATGGAGCTTACATCATGATTGCTTATTATTTATTAAGGCCAAATCATCTAAAGTCATACTTGTGAAGGAAGTGCTTGATATTTTTTGTCATGCTTCGGGATTGAAAGTGAATCTTCAAAAATCAAGGTTCATGCCTTCCAAGAATATTTACAATGTTTAAGTGGACAAGTTTGGTTCTATACCTCTCTTCCAACACACTTACCGTATTGGTAAGTATCTAGGCTTTCCAATGCTAAGTAGGAGAGTTAAAAATAGTGACTTCCATTATATTCTTTAGAAAATTGATTCAAGATTGGTTGGGTGGAAAATTAATTTTTTGAATAGAGCAAGGCGAGTCACCTTGGCAAAATCAGTGCTTACTTTAATGCCCATTTACACGATGCATAATATTTGGATTCCTAAGGGCATGTGATAAAATTGATGCTTCTACCAGGAGGTTCATTTGGGTAACAATCATTGGCAGTAGGTGAAATACGATTATGTTTCTCTTCCTAAGAAGTGTTGTGCCCTTGGCATTCATCTAGCAAGGGATATTAGTATCTCTATACTAGCTAAACACACTTGGGACTTAATGTATGAAAAAGAGACATTATGGATTCAACTGCATCAAAGTATTTACAAGAGGGCTCCATTTTGCAAGCTCCATCAACAAAATGAGCATCTTATATGTGGAACTTCATTGTTTGTGCCACTAGCTTACTTAAACTGGGATTTAAATATCGTATTGGAAGAAGGGATATATCCTTGTTGTATAATAACTGGCTTGAGGATGACTTACTTAGCACCAAGCTACCTTATGTGAATATTCAAGATACTGCCCTTTAGCATAGAGACATATATCAAGATGGAATCTGGCACTTTGAATGGTTGACAATGATAATTCCTTAGGAGGTGAAACAAAAACTCCAAAGCTAGATTCTGAATGTTAATATGGACGACATTGTTATTTGGGGAAATTCACAAACAGGAGTCTACTCTTCTAGTTCCTCTTTCAAGTGGCTTTGTGTCGACAATCCATTGCCTAATACTCCTTTCAAGAACCAGCCCTAGGTCTGGAAACTTAAAATCCTAGAAATTGTCAAACACTTTTTTTGGCTCACCCTTCATGGCAGCCTCCCAACTAACATTTTTCGTGTCTTTAGACATGTTTCTTCTGTTTCTCTTTATAACATGTGTACAAATGCACAAGAGACGGTGAACCACCTCCTTCATGATTGTAATCTATCTCAATAAATTTGGACATCTATGAATCTTGATTGTGATTGAGACTTTTATTAAGTGGATTAGATGACATGGCTCGTAAATAACTTAGAGAGCTATATCGGTTCTTTAATGTGCTATTGCCTGTTGGATTGTTTGGAAGACAAGAAATGCAAAGATCTTCAATGACAAAGTGTAGTTTTCTTGGCATGTGATCAACCAGATTCGCACTATCCATGCAAACATCATCATGGCCTTCCCTGCTCCTCTTCAAATGAAACCAGTTTGCCATGTTGGATAGGATCCACCTCAACACTTAGCCATTAAGGTTAATATGGATGGCAACTTCAAAGGTAACCCAGGGAACCCAGGTTTTAGTGGAATTCTTACAGAAGAATTTGATAATTGGCTTGCTTCTTTTTTGGAATGTTGTGGCTTTACTATTAGCTTGCAAGTAGAGCTCATTGCTATTTTCCATGGTCTCTCTTAAGCTTGGCAACAAGGTTATAGACTGGAAATTTGTGAGTCCAACTCTTAATTGGCTCTGAACCTCATTTGTGATAAGACTACAGTTTTTTATCCTTACCACTCTTTGATCACAATGATTAAGGAAATGGAAGCTAGGGATGGGTTCTTGACCTTCAACCATGCCTTAAGAGAAGGTAATATTTGTGTAGATTGGCTAACTAACTATGGTGCATCATATGATGTCAATATGATGATTTTGAATGCATATCCTCAATAGCTAGTTCTTCTTCTTCTAGCCGGTAGAATAGGTGTTACCCACATAAGGGGTTAATTTTTCTTTTTTTTCTTGTTCTTTTCCTTCCCATGTATATAAAAAACACAACAAATATATGATAATTAATTTACATACTTGTAAATTTCCTTGGTGCTTGCATTTTCCAAAATACATGAAATTATTATATATTAATACTTCTTAGTTTATATAATTTTTTGTGAAATAAAAATTATTAGGATAAATACCCAATTTGGTCCTTGAATTTGTAAGGTGTTGACACTTGAGTCCCTGAAAGATGGAAAAATAAAATTGTCCCTGAATTTTCAAAAAGTGCGACAAATCCGTTTCATAGTCGAATTTCTCCGTTAACCTAAATGACTAATCCTACATGGCATCGCTAGACCTATTTGTGATGCAAGCTCCATTGGAGCTTGTAGGCCTAGGATCTTCTTCATCAATGGATTCCTTTGCTTCTTGGAAGATGAATGGCAGCGGAATGGAGAAAGGAAGAGAGAGAGGAGACGCCACTTCAAGGAGAAGATGAGTCTAGAAGAAGCTCACCACCATAGGAGGCCATGGATAAGAGCTTGGAGGAAGAAGGAGATGAATGAAGGGAGAGGGAGAGAAGAGCACGAAATTTTGTGCTCTAAATGAGCTTTGAAATCTAAAGTTTAATATTCAAATCATCAAAGTTGAAAAAAATGCACACACATTACCTCTATTTATAGCCTAAGTGTCACACAAAATTGGAGGGAAATTCAAATTTCACTTGAATTTGAAATTGAATTTGTGGAGCCAAACTTTG
The DNA here is from genome assembly GCF_000004515.6 of Glycine max. Classification (NCBI taxonomy): domain Eukaryota; kingdom Viridiplantae; phylum Streptophyta; class Magnoliopsida; order Fabales; family Fabaceae; genus Glycine; species Glycine max. The sequence continues at coordinate 38,733,534 of NC_038251.2, read as the reverse complement.
GAGCCAAAATTTCACTAATTATGATTAGTGAATTTTAGTTATGGTTCAGCCCACTAATCCAAGATCAATTCCAAGATTCTCCACTAAGTGTGCTTAGGTGTCATGAGGCATGAAAAGCATGAAGGACATGCACAAAGTGTGACTATATGATGTGGCAATGGGGTGTAGTAAGCAAATGCTCACCTCCCCCTCTAAAATTTAATTGGATTGGGCTTCTACCAATTCAATTAAATTTATTTCCAACCACACACATCAAATATCCACTTAGTGCATGTGAAATTACAAAACTACCCCTAATACAAAAACTAGTCTAGGTGCCCTAAAATATAAGGGCTGAAAAATCCTATATTTCTAGGGTACCCTACCTACATTGTGGAGCCCTAAATACAAGGCCCAAAAATAATGAAACCTTAATCTAATGTTTACAAAGATAAGTGGGCTCGTACTTAGCCCATGGGCCCGAAATCTACCCTAAGGCTCATAAGAACCCTAGGGCCTTCTCTTGCATCTTTGGCCCAATCTACTTGGAGTTTTCTATCCAATGCCCTTGCGGGGTAGGATTGCATCAATTTGTCATCCTAAATTTTGTTGTGTGTTGCTAATGCAGAAGGACTAAATTGTCACCAAAATTTTGACGAACTAAATTGACACCACCACCATCACCACAAGTTGCCACCACCACATTAATCATGTCTTCACTGATTCCCCTCATTGAAAGGTGAAAGCCATTGTAGACCTATCAACAACCACCAGAATCACCCCAAAACTTCCCAATAGCAACAAAATCATTATCTCTGTGAACAATAACAACAAACATTCATTGCAAACAATAACAACAAACCAGAACGAACCACCATGAACAAAATCATCTCGTCAGGACTTGCAACCCCACAAACAAACAAGTAAAAAAAAAAGAGGAAAAAATCGAAGCACGATGCCCCTTTCCTGATTTTTTTTCTCCTTTTGGTTCGATTTCATCTCCCATTCATGCAAATCCATTCTCTTACAGCTTAAATGTCATGGTTAAAATAAATTATCAAACATGTGACTACTTTTGCATCTTCGGCAATATTGGCAAGCGTTGACCTCCTAATGAGTTTGTTGTTACATGTTTTTAGAGGGATAAAAGGGGGAATAGGTGAAATCGTCTAGGGTGGTGTTGGGTTTGCGGTAAGAGACTAATACGCTACAATGGTGGAGAGTGTGGAGGCACAACAGAGGTGGAGAGGACCAAGGTGCAATGAAGAAAGAAAGGGGAAGAACAAAGGAAGGGAAAGAAAAAGACATAAGAAATTAGTCTGTCAAAATTTTGGTGACAATTTATTTCTACCATGTCAGCCACACACACAACAAAATTTAGAATGACAAATTGGTCCAACGACACCACGTAGAATTAACCATTTGGGTTAACTGAGAAAATTGACGGTAAAACATATTTGTCGTATTTTTTGAAAATTTATGGATAAAATTTTATTTTTTCATCTTTCAGACACTCAAGTGTAAACGCCATACAAATTCAAGTACCAAATTAGGTAGTTATCCTTATTTATTATATAGCAATTTGTTTCAACTAGTATTGTTCGAGCTTCCGACAACCAACATGTCTAAAATTTAATGAAAATGAGAAATTTCTATAAACTAAAGTTAATGTTAGTGCGAAAATGTTAGATAAGAAATAATATGTTTGGGTTTAGGGTTGAAAGAAAAAATGAAGAGGACAGACACATAGCACATGCTAGAATATATAGTAGGATAATATTTTACTTAAAATGAAAATTGCATGTCTTATTTATTTTGTTTCGAGTTATTCATTTTTATTAATTCTTCTCTTTCTTTTTGTACATTTTTCAACACATTCAAATACATTTGTAGTATCAAATCAAACTTACTATTATTTATGACTTGTCCAATATTGATGGTTTTTTACATTTTGTTTTCAATTGAAATTTCAAGTTCTTTGTATCCTTTTAGTAACTCGCGTTTCCTTTTCGGGTATCCTGTGGGATGTTGGTAACGGAAAAAAAATTGGGATCTTATTTGGTTATATATAACACAACCCCAATTGTGCTTGTCACCACTATTCTTTGGTTTCCCCAACTCAAGCTTTAGAGAGTTGCAACGTGTGGTGATGGTAAGGAAAGAAGATAACAAGATATTATGAATCTTGAGCTTCTTTGGTAGTGTGCAGTTCTGCCACTACACACATGTTTCTTGCGGTTGTTCTCTAATGGCTCCACCACCTTAATTGTAAGTTGTTCGACTCTCACAATCCTATGTAATTCAACCTAATTGAGGCAAATGTTTGTTTGCATGTAGATGGCCATAGGGTTAGACAAGATGCTCATAAAAATATTGAAGATATTTTTGGTTGCAAGCATTTCTTATTTTATCTGATACTTGATTTTGCTAGCTAGGCTCAACTTGTTTTAATTATCTAAGGACCAAGTTTGTTAGCACTGGACCATCCAATAGCAAGATCAACCTTCTTCTTTTTCTCCAGACTCTTGGTCATTGTATCAATGGATACATACTCTGGAACTCTATACTCATCTTCCATCCTATTGAGTTTGTCTTCATCCATTTCATCAGACAGGGTAGGATCAACTACTTTCTCACTAGCTCCAGGCATATACTTTGTATAAACTCTTTCAGCACCAGAGTTTGTCCCTATTGTGTCCTCTTCCTTTGGTATTCATACAGATGCTTCAATGACAAAACTGAAACATAGCTTCCTCCAGAGCTTCATTCTAAGTAGAGTCCATGCCTTCCAAAATTGTCCAAGTTACTTATTTTTAGCTTTCCTCAAAGCTTCAACTTCCTTCTTGCTTGTAAGGAGAAAGCTGGTGCTTGTTTAGGTTGAGGTGGTGGTGGAGGTGGATATTGAGGTGGAAAGGCTATTGAAGGAAAGGGTTGGGAGTGTAGAAGTCTCAAGAATCTCAACATCAAATTCCTGATCCTTGGGTGGTGAGTTTGATCAAGAATGTTTGATTTTGATGGTTAACATTTTGGTGATTGGTTCAGATTCAGGTTCAGAACGAGTGTTAGGTCTGCCTTTTGGTAGGGAGTTTGGGTTTGGATTGTGTATGCTTAGTTTGAGGGGTAGGTTTGGGCTAGCTCCCCCTACGTCTATTGAGACGTAGTTGTAGACTCAAGATCCATTTACTGATCTTGAAAGCCTTATATTTGGCCCATCATAAACTTTGGTTCCTTAGGTTCCCTTCTTGAATTTCTTTTCAATTTGATGTTTGTTAAAGTCAAAGAAATTGTCAACAATACCCATTCTTACAAAAGTTGTTCCAGTCAACTGTGTGTTAGGCTACCTGTTAAGCAAGTGTATGAAGGAATGACCCATGGCAAGTATAGGAGGAAGCCATACTAGTAGCCAAAGCAACCAGAACCAAGGTTAGGTATTTGACTAAGATTATTTACAGTTTAATAGTTAGCCTTGTAGCTGTTTAGGTCAGTTAAAGGCAATTAGTTAGTTAGTCATTAGCTATAAATAAAGACTAACTACCTAGAATTACTCATTCGGGAGTAATCATAATGGTTGGTTAGGGAGGCTAGGCTCTAATCCCTAGATGTACATTTGTACCACAAGAGTAATAAAACGGGATATTTGACTTGTTTTATCATTGCTATCAGAGAAAAATTTTGATCCTGAGATGTGAAGCTATTCATGGTTTCAAAGCGAGCAAACATGGATGTGCGTGTGGAATTTCTGGAATGAGGTTTTGAAGGCATAATCAACACGCATGAGGATGTTGCAAGTCTGAAGCGATTGTTTGAAGATGAACACATCGAGCGAGAGAAACTGAAGGCACAAATGGCGAAGCTAATGGCGGCGGTGTCAAACTTATCGAGCACCGATCATGGAAGCGAAAATCATGACCATGCAGGATGTCATAATCACGATTATATCGATCGAGAGTTAAAGTGGCAGAATCTTGAGATTCCAATTTTTGACGGAGAAGATGTGTTTGGCTAGACGAATAAGGTGGAACGCTATTTCGAGATTAAAGGTGTAAAGGAATAAGATTGAATGTAGGCAGCCATGGCCACAATGGAAGGGAAGGCACTAACCTAGTACTAATGGTGGGAATTTTGCACGAAAATGCCCTAATTGGATCGATTTCAAGCAAGCTGTGATTCAGCGATTTCAGCCTTCGATGAACCAAAGCCCCTATGAGTTACTACTTAGTCTAAAACATGAAGGAATGGTAGAAGAATATTGCAAGAAGTTTGAATTGTATGAAAGTCCACTGAGAGGAATAGAACCTGAGTATTTGAAAGGGATATTTCTGAATGGGCGGAAAAAGGTGGTGAGGGGCAAAGTTGAAGTTGCATCCAGTAAACTTTCTCCCTGATCTAATGGACTATGGGCAAAGGATAAATGAGAAAAATTCACTAATGGAAAAAGGTCATGTTGGAGGAAATAGAGGTGGTCCAACTAGAAGTTATAATTCCTCAAGAACTATAACATGGGATCCAAGAAACAAAGGCACCATGGTCAAAATAAGAGAGACAAGTTCGAGCTCGAAATCAAATAGTGTGAAGTCCACTATGTAGAAGCAAGCTTCATGGTGATGAATCAAGTTGATTCAAGATGTTTTGATGATAACAAAAGATGATGACAAAATGCCCAAGAGAATGATTTCAAAATTGAGTCAACAATTCAAGAATCATGAGAAGTTTGATTTCAAGATTCAAGAAAAGATGAATTCAAGTTCCAAGAGAAGAAATCAAGAAGACTTCACAATGGAAGTATTGAAAAGATTTTTCAAAAAACAAACATAGCACAATTTTGTTTTTCAACAGAGTTTTCTCAAAATTTTCTAAGTTACCAGAGTTTTTACTCTCTGGTAATCGATTACCAGTTTCCTGTAATCGATTACCAGTGGCAAAGTTTGATTTCAAAAGTTATCAATTGAATTTGCAACGTTCCAATTAATTTCAAAATGGTGTAATCGATTACAAGATATTGGTAATCAATTACCAGTGCATCTGAACGTTGGAATTCAAATTCAATTGTGAAGAGTCACATCCTTTCATAAAATGCTTTGTGTAATCGATTACAAGGATTTGGTAATCGATTACCAGTGACAAGTTTTGAACAAAAATCAAAAGATGTAACTCTTCCAAAGGTTTTCAGACTTTTCTAAAGGTTATAATTCTTCCAATGGTTTTCTTGACCAGACTTAAAGAGTCTATAAAAGCAAGACCTTGATTTGCATTTGAACAACACTTACAACCTTTACAAACAATTCTTCCACATATTCTTTTACAACCTTTGAATCTCTTTGAAGATTTTCTTGAACTTCTTCTTCTTCTTCCTTTGCAAAAACTTTCTAAAGTTTTATGGTTTTCCAAACATTGAAAACAGAAGTGTGCTATATCTTTTATTATCTTCTCCCTTTGCCAAAAAGAATTCGACAAGGACTAACCGCCTGAATTCTTTTTGTGTCTCTCTTCTCCCTTTTCCAAAGGAACGAAGGACTAACCGCCAGAATTCTTTTGTGTCCCCCTTCTCCCTTGTCAAAGAATTCAAAATGACACAGTCTGAGAATTCTTTTATTTCTTTCCTTTCCCTTATACAAAAGATTTTAAAGGACTAACCGCCTGAGATATCTTTTGTATCCCCTTCACAAAGTTTCGAAGGACTAACCGCTTGAGAAATTTGTCTTAACACATTAGAGGGTACATCCTTTGTGGTACAAGTAGAGGGTACATCTACTTGGGTTGTTGTGACTGAGAACAAGAGAGGGTACATCTCTTGTGGATCAGTTCAAGTGGAGAGTGTAGAAGCAAAGCTTCATGGTGAATCAAAAGGTGATTCAAAGGTGTTTTGATGATAACAATGATGATAACAAAAAATGATGACAAAGGTGATGACAAAAAGCTCAAAGATCAATCAAAGAAAAACTCAAGTGAATCAAGAACAATTCAAGAGTTCAAGATAAGAATCAAGAAGAATTCAAGACTCAAGAAGAAAGTTTAGAGTCAAGAATCAAGATTCAAGGTTCAAGATCTCAAGAATCAAGATCAAGATTCAAGACTCAAGATTCAAGAATCAAGAGAAGGCTTAATCAAGATAAGTATGAAAAATTTTTCTCAAAAATTGAGTAGCACATGATTTTTCTCAAAACATGTTTAACAAAGAGTTTTTACTCTCTGGTAATCGATTACCAGATTGTTGTAATCGATTACCAGTAGCAAAATTGTTTCGAAAAATTTTTCAAATTGAATTTACAACGTTCCAATTAATTTCAAAAATTTGTAATCAATTACAATGTTTTGGTAATCGATTACCAGTGCCTTTGAACGTTGAAATTCAAATTCAAATATGAAGAGTCACATCCTTTCACATAAAAGCTTTGTGTAATCGATTACACTGATTTGGTAATCGATTACCAGTGCTTGTTTCTGAATAAAATCAAAAGATGTAACTCTTCAAATAGTTTTTGACTTTTTCAAATTGGGTTTTAAGTTTGTCTAAAAGTCATAACTCTTCTAATGGTTGTCTTGACCAGACATGAAGAGTCTATAAAAGCAAGACTTTGTTTTGCATTTCAAGAATCTTGAACACTTATTCAATCAATCTTTTACAAGACCTAAATCTCTTTGAACTTCTTCTTCTTCTTTGTACCAAAAGCTTTCCAAAGTTTTTTTGGTTTTCTAAACCTTGAAAACTTGTGCTATTCATCTTTTCATTCTCTTCTCCCTTTGCCAAAAAGAATTCGCCAAGGACTAACCGCCTGAATTCTTTTTGTGTCTTTCTTCTCAATTTTCCAAAAAGAACAAAGGACTAACCGCCTGAATTCTTTTGTGTCTCCCTTCTCCCTTGTCAAAGAATTCAAAACGACACAGTCTGAGAATTCTTTTGATTCTTCCCTTTCCCTAATACAAAAGTGTACAAAGGACTAACCACCTGAGAATTCTTTTGTATCCCCATTCACAAAGTATCAAAGGTTTAACCGCCTGATATCTTTGTCTTAACACATTGGAGGGTACATCTTTTGTGGTACAAGTAGAGGGTACATTTACTTGGGTTGTTGACTGAGAACAAGAGAGGGTACATCTCTTGTGGATCAGTTCTAGTGGAGGGTACTTCCACTAGGTTCAAAGAGAACAAGGGAGGGTACATCCCTTGTGGATCTTTGCTTGTAAAAGGATTTTTACAAGGTTAAAAGAAATCTCAAGGACCGCAGGTCGCTTGGGGACTGGATGTGGGCACGAGTTGTTGCCGAACCAGTATAAAAACTCTTGTGTGTTTGTCTCCTTTTTCCCTACTCTTTTACTTTCCGCTATGCATTTAATTTCCGCTTTTACTTTCTGTTAAGTTTCTCTTCTACTCCTCATTTTCTTAACAATTTAGTAAAAGCCTTAGAAGAGTAATTTTTAATTAGTAAAGGTTTAAAAATAATTAATTCAACCCCCGCTTCATAATTATTCTGAGGCCACTTGATCCATCAAGTGGTATCAGAGCAGGTTTCTTGTAGAAAGTCTAACCACTTCAAGATAAATGGCCTCCTCAAATCCCTTGTTTCCTGAAGGAAATTCCATTCACAGACCACCCATTTTCAATGGTGAGGGTTATCATTATTGGAAAACCCGCATGCAGATATTCATTGAAGCCATAGATCTAAATATTTGGGAAGCAATAGAATTAGGACCACACACACCCACTATAGTAGATGTAAGCACAAGCACTACAACCCAAAAACCTAGAGATAAGTGGACAGAAGAAGATAGGAGAAAAATCCAGTACGATCTCAAAGCCAAAAACATCATCACTTCAGCCCTAGGAATAGTTGAGTACTTCAGAGTGTCAAATTGTACTAATGCCAAGGATATGTGGGATACTCTCCAGTTAACCCATGAAGGAACCACAGATGTAAAAAGATCTAGAATAAATACCCTTACCCATGAATATGAATTATTTAGGATGAACCTGAATGAAAATATCCATAGTTTGCAAAAAAGATTTACTCATATAGTAAACCATCTTGCATCTTTAGGAAAAATCTTTCCTAATGAGGATTTAATTAATAAAGTCTTAAGATGTTTAAGTAGGGAATGGCAGCCCATGGTAACTGTTATTTCTGAAAGTAAAGACCTTTCTTCCATGTCTCCTGCTACTTTATTTGGTAAATTGCAGGAACACGAGATGGAACTTCAACGCCTCAATCAGAATGAAGAAAATTACAAAAAGAAGAGAAGCATAGCCCTTAAAGCCTCATCTTTAGTACAAGAAGAAAACGAAGAAGAAGATTCAGATGATGAAGAAGATTTTTCCTTCTTTGTTAAGAAATTTCAGAAATACATCAAGAAAAGAAGAATTGACAGGCATCAGAATTTCAATAATGGAAGAAAATCACAAGATGATTCTCAAGTCCTTAGGTGCTACAAATTCAACCAAATTGGTCACATCAAGGCCAATTGTCCTTCAAATGAAGAATGGTCAGAGAAAAGTGAAAAGAAAAGATTTGATGAAAGAAGAACTAAGAAAGCATACATTGCATGGGATGACAATGATTCATCCGATGATTCAGAAAAGGAGATTAATCTTCTAACCAAAGATTATGAAAGTGATGAGAACATCTCTCAAGGATGAAAAACAAGAAGAAAAAGCATGATCCTCATCTTTGAAGATCTAGATACTTCAATCCTGAAAAAGGTAATATCAAAACCATTATCTTATTAAATTTCTCTTAAAATTGAAATTTTTATTCAAACAATTTGATTATGATGACTAACAATTTTGTATTTGTTTTGTTTTTTGATTGTTTGAAATCATGAGTATATGTTCTTGATTGATTTCATCTTATTTGCATGAAATATTCATTCATTTATTTCAATACTCTTCATACTTGTGTTAATTGTTTTGATAATATTGATTATTTGCATGTTTTAATGTTCATGCATAATATGATGTGTGAATTACATGATTGAGAACTATTCATAAAGTATTTTTAAATATATTTCTTATGAAAAAGTATTTTGATATTTACTCAAAACTTCTTCTCTCCTAGAAAGCCTTTTGTTTTTTATTTTCTGGCTAAAATGACCTCTGGTAATCGATTTCCATAATAGTGTAATCGATTACAAGCAGTTATTTCTGGCTATGTTGCTCTCTGGTAATCGATTACCATATTTGTGTAATTGATTACAACGCGTCCCTGCACCTATATATTCAGATTTCAAATTCTGATACCTGCAACAAGCCTCTCTCTCGAAAAACCCTCGCCCCCAATTTTTCTTCCAGCCATATCTCACTCAATTCTTGTCCAAATCACTCCCTACAAAGCCCAAACTTCATATTTTTTCAATCTCTTTCATTTGAACTGATTGAAATTCCGAAAAAACTCCTCAAATGGAGGAACCATCGAAGAAGCGGAAAGGCACTTCGAGTCGGAGTCAACGGCATTCCGGGGCACAGGAAACCCCAATTCCTTCCTCCATTCCCTCTGGATCATTGTTCTCATCAGAGAAACAACGTATACGGTACACAAACCTCTTTTCCTCTCGTTCCATTATCGACCCAAAATTCATAGATATGGATTTCTTCTCAAATGAGAGTTTTGAATGCCTTCAAGCATTTGAAAACTCCAATCTTATTCCATTCATGTCTCTGAAATTACCTATTTATTCTTAACTAGTCAAAGCCTTTTATTCTAATCTATAAATCCATGAAGGTAACCTAATGTCTGAGGTTTATGGGACTAAGATGGTCATTGACCAGCCCCTATTCTATGATTTAACCCAATTGCCAAGCGAAGGTGTACCATTTGAAGGTGCACTGATTGATGATTGGAAGTTTGATTTCTCTGTACATGATGTCTACCGATTGGTTTGTACCAATCAAGCGGATATGACCGGAAGGCTTCTTGCCGGTTCATTGGCTTTTGAAAGCCGCATCCTCCATTACCTTATTGTTTGCATCTTGCTTCCTAGATCTTCAAACCTTGCCCAGGTTTCTGAAGAAGATCTCATTGTCATGTGGGCCTTTCATAAAGGTTTACAAATTGATTGGGCACACCTTGTTAGATATCGCATGCATAAGGCATTGCGATTGAATGCCCCTTTGCCTTATCCTTATCTTGTTACCCTTTTCCTTCAACACTTCAACATCCCTCTTGATTCTGAACCTTATGTTCCAATCAAGAGATCATTCCTTATAGGCGCTTCAGTCATAGCATCCTTTGGTTATATAAAGGAGCATGATGGCTCTTGGGTGAAGAAGGGTGCTAGAAATGTTGGTGAAGAAGGACATGAGGGAGAAGATTCATCTCTTCTTTCGAAGATTATGGACAGGTTTGATGGTCTTCAAACCTTTGTTGGTGAGAGGTTTGACACTTTGGAATTGCAAGTGGATATGCGCTTCAATGAAATGGAGTCAAGAATCACAAAGGTTGAAGAAGATGTGTCTTACATTCGTTCAAGCTTTGATCTTCCACCACCGCCGCCACCATCATCTTAGATCTCTATTTTTATATTATTAGTACTTTGATTTTCAGCCTTGTATTTTGGCTATATTATTATGGTATTTGAACAATTTACTATTTCCCTATTTGCATGGTATGTTTGAACAAATATTAAGTATGTTATTTGACTATATGGGTTTTATAGATAATCTATTTATGATTGTTGCTTCATGATTCTTGCTTCATGGTTTAGTTGTTAGAATGTTGTATGGATGTTTAGTTATGTTTGATTATTTCAAATTTGTTACGCACTTTGGCTTTTTGTTGATGCCAAAGGGGGAGAGAAATGGGATTAAAATCAAGAACTCACATGAGTAATCAATTTAATTTTAAGATATGCACAAATTCAAAAACAAAGGGGGAGAATTTATGTGAGTGATCGACTAGGAAAAAGTGTGTGTGTGTTTCTTGATTTCAGAAGTTGTCATCATCAAAAAGGGGGAGATTGTAGAAGCAAAGCTTCATGGTGAATCAAAGGTGATTCAAAGGTGTTTTGATGATAACAATGATGATAACAAAAGATGATGACAAAGGTGATGACAAAAAGCTCAAAGATCAATCAAAGAACAACTCAAGTGAATCAAGAACAATTCAAGAGTTCAAGATAAGAATCAAGAAGAATTCAAGACTCAAGAAGAAAGTTTAGAGTCAAGATTCAAGGTTCAAGATCTCAAGAATCAAGATCAAGATTCAAGACTCAAGATTCAAGAATCAAGAGAAGGCTTAATCAAGATAAGTATGAAAAGTTTTTCTCAAAAATTGAGTAGCACATGATTTTTCTCAAAACATGTTTACCAAAGAGTTTTTACTCTCTGGTAATCGATTACCAGATTGTTCTAATCGATTACCAGTAGCAAAATTGTTTTGAAAAAGTTTTCAAATTGAATTTACAACGTTCCAATTAATTTCAAAATGTTGTAATCGATTACAATGTATTGGTAATCGATTACCAGTGCCTTTGAACGTTGAAATTCAAATTCAAATATGAAGAGTCACATCCTTTCACATAAAAGCTTTGTGTAATCGATTACACTGATTTGGTAATCGATTACCAGTGATTATTTTTGAATAAAATCAAAAGATGTAACTCTTCAAATAGTTTTTGACTTTTTCAAATTGGTTTTTAAGTTTTTCTAAAAGTCATAACTCTTCTAATGGTTGTCTTGACCAGACATGAAGAGTCTATAAAAGCAAGGCTTTGTTTTGCATTTCAAGAATCTTGAACACTTATTCAATCAATCTTAAATCTCTTTGAACTTCTTCTTCTTCTTTGTACCAAAAGCTTTCCAAAGTTTTTCTGGTTTTCTAAACCTTGAAAACTTGTGCTATTCATCTTTTCATTCTCTTCTCCCTTTGCCAAAAAGAATTCACCAAGGACTAACCGCCTAAATTCTTTTTGTGTCTTTCTTCTCCCTTTTCCAAAAGAACAAAGGACTAACCGCCTGAATTCTTTTGTGTCTCCCTTCTCCCTTGTAAAAGAATTCAAAACGACACAGTCTGAGAATTCTTTTGATTCTTCCCTTTCCCTAATACAAAAGTGTTCAAAGGACTAACCACCTGAGAATTCTTTTGTATCCCCATTCACAAAGTATCAAAGGTTTAACCGCTTGAGATCTTTGTCTTAACACATTGGAGGGTACATCCTTTGTGGTACAAGTAGAGGGTACATCTACTTGGGTTGTTGACTGAGAACAAGAGAGGGTACATCTCTTGTGGATCAGTTCTAATGGAGGGTACATCCACTATGTTCAAAGAGAACAAGGGAGGGTACATCCCTTGTGGATCTTTGCTTGTAAAAGGATTTTTACAAGGTTGAAAGAAATCTCAAGGACCGTAGGTCGCTTGGGGACTGGATGTAGGCACGGGTTGTTGCTGAACCAGTATAAAAACTCTTGTTGTTGGTCTCCTTCTTCCCTACTCTTTTACTTTTCGTTGTGCATTTAGTTTTCGCTTTTACTTTCTGTTAAGTTTCTCTTCTACTCCTCATTTTCTTAACAATTTATTAAAATCCTTAGAAGAGTAATTTTTAATTAGTAAAGGTTTAGAAATAATTAATTCACCCCCCCCCCTTCTTATTTATTCTGAGGCCACTTGATCCAACAGAGGGTACATCCACTTGGTTGTTACAAAGAGAACAAGGGAGGGTACATCCCTTGTGGATCTTTGCTTGTAAAGGTTTTTACAAGGTTGAAAAGAAATCTCAAGGACCGCAGGTCGCTTGGGAACTGGATGTAGGCACGGGTTGTTGTCGAACCAGTATAAAAATCTTGTGTTTGTCTTCTTCTTCCCTACACTCTTTAATTTCCACTGTGCACTTTAATTATCGCTTTTACTTTTGGTTAAGTTTCTATTTTTGTTCTTTACTTTCTTAACATTATAGTAAAAGCCTAAGAATGATAGTTTTTTAATTAGTAAAGGTTCGTTAATAATTAATTCAACCCCCCCCCCCCCTTCTTAATTATTTCGAGACCACTTGATCCAACACACTAGGGCATATAAAGATAAGCCTTTTAGGAGGCTTTCGGATGTTGAGTTCTAGGAGGGGGCAAAAAAAGGACTTTGTTATCATTGTGATGGGAAATTTGGCCATGTTCATACATAAACCAATAAACAATTCCAAGTCCTTATTTTGGGAGAAGGAAAAGATGAAGAAGTCAAAAGGGAAAAGAAGGCAAGACATGAGAAATAACTGCAAAGTATTCAGCTATCCCTGTACAATATGTTAGGATTGACTTCAAAAAAATCCATTAGACTATGGGGCAATATTGCCAAAAACAGAGTCATTGTATTAGTGGATTGTGGTGCCTCTCATAATTTCATTTCTGCTGCAGTAGTGGAACAACAATAAATACCAATCACACTTACTAAACCATATACTGTGGAAGTAGGGGATGGATGAAAAATCTGGTGTGAAGGAGTTTGCAAGAATGTCAAATTACAGATCCAAGGAATGAAAATCCAATAAGACTTATTTGTCTTTGAAATGATGGGAGTGGATGTGGCATTAGGGATGGAATGGCTGACATCTCTAGGTAAGATAAGGGAAAATTTTAGAGAGTTAACTCTGAAGATACCTATAACTGAAGGGTCATTCACATTAAAGGGAGAACCTACAATGACCAGATCTACTGTTTCACTGAGATCCATTGTCAAGGTCCTACGAAATGAAGAAGAGGGATTCCTGTTGTGCTGCCAGGATCTACAAGTTGTACATGAAGTAAACTTGATACCTGCATGGATGGAAGGTATTCTTGAGGAATATAATGAGGTTTTTCAAGACCCTAGTGGTCTCCTTCCTTCAAGGAGACAAGACCATAGCATTGAGTTAAAAAAAATGGAGCTAAAATCCCCAACATATTGCCCTATAGGTACCCTCATTACCAGAAAAATGAAATTGAGAAGCTAATTGATGACATACTGAATTCAGGGATTATTAGGCCCAAAATTAGCCCTTATGCAAGCCCTATTATATTAGTGAAAAAGAAAGATAGAGGATAGAGATTTTGTGTGGATTATAGGGATCTCAATAAAATAACGGTCCCCAATATATTTCCTATACCTATTATTGATGAACTCTTGGATGAATCAGGGGGTGTAGTAATTTTACTAAACTGGATCTTAAGTCTGGTTATCATCAAATAAGAATAAAGGAAGAATGTTGGACCTTGTGGCCTCAATAATCTTACGAGGGATAGGCTTAGAATACAGAAGAAGCAACAACAATCAATTTAACAATGTTCTTTAAACATGCAAGACACAATTGATTGCAACAAAATAAATAAGATAAGGGAAGAGAAAATGCAAACACAATTTTATACTGGTTCGGCCACTTCCCGTGCCTACATCCAGTACTCAAGCAACCCACTTGAGATTTCCACTATCTTTGTAAAATCCTTTACAAAGTCTGAACCACACAGGGACAACCCATCCCTTGTGTTCAGATGCTTTACAACAAGAGACTCACAGTCTCTTAACCAATCTCATTGAATAAGAAGAATAGAAGAAGAATTCTCTCTTCAAGAGAAGAATATTACAATGAAGATCATGTAAGAATCCTTATAGATTTTGCAAGTGTTTGGTCAAGGATTTCTTTTGAGAGAGCATTTGACAATGAAGTTCTTTTGGAATCTCTCTCATTGTCTTTTGAGAGGATAAGACATTTTGGACCAAAAATACTCTCTGTCTAAAATTCTTACCCAAGTCACCTATTTATAGGCCTTTGATGACCATTCACAAATCTAATGAAAAGATGTGACTGTTGGCAGATTTTCTGAAAACTTTCCACTGGTAATCGATTACAATGTTTGTGTAATCGATTACACAATTATAATTTGAAGGGTTATGACTTTTGAATTTGAATTTCCAAAGTTTCGTTGCTGGTAATCGATTACAGACATATGGTAATCGATTACATGTTGAAAATTCAAATTCAAAACCTTTTTCAACAGCTATTTCTCAACCCTGTCTTCTGGTAATCGATTACACTTCCTGGTAATCGATTACCAGAGCCTTGCATGTCTTGAAAGCACATTGTTTTAAGGCAAGGCTTGGTCTTTAGTGAATCTTGAAACAAGGCTTTGTTTGTTGAAGCAATCTTGAATTATTCTTGAAGCAAATGCTTATCATTTGAAGCAGCCTTGTTAGATTCTTCTTTGACATCATCAAAATCATGTATACATACATTCACAAAGAAGATATCCCAAAAACTACATTTAGAACCCATGAAGGCCATTATGAATTTGTAGTAATGCCTTTTGGTCTTACGAATGCGCCTTCCACATTCCAAGCATTAATGAATGAAGTCATGTGGCCCTACCTAAGGAAGTTTTCCTTGGTATTTTTTTTATGATATCCTCATCTATAGCAGAAGTAAAGAGGATCATAGGACTTATGTGAGAGTTTTCCTATCCCTATTGGCTAAGAATAAGTTGTTGGTCAACAAGAAAAAGTGAAGTTTCGTGCAGAGTCAATTAGAGTATTTGGGGCACATAATTTCTAGGGAAGGTGTAGTTGCAGATCCCTAAAAACTAGAGGTCATGAGAAGCTAGCCTACTCCTAGCGAAGTGAAATCCTTAAGGGGATTTCTGGGTCTCACGGGGTATTACAGACGTTTCGTTCATAATTATGGTAGGATTGCAAGGCCTCTGTATAACTTGCTAAAGAATAATGGTTTTCAATGGAATGAGAAGACTAAGGAAGCTACCAGAAAATTGAAGAATGCAATGGTAGAAATTCCTGTTCTCATTGCACCTGATTTTACTCAACACTTCACTATGAAGTCTGATGCATCTAATAAAGGATTAGGGGCAATGTTGATGCAGCAGGGGAGACCATTGGTTTTCTAAGCCAAACTCTCTTCGATAGGGCTAAAAAAAGTCAATTTATGAGAGAGAACTCATGGCTATTGTGTTGGCAGTAAAGAAATGGAGACACTACTTAATGGGCTACAAATTCACTATATTAACAAATTAGAAAAGTTTGAAGTTTTTAAATGATCAGAGATTACTTGGAGAAGATAAGTTTGAATGAACTTCAAACTAATGGGGTTTGATTTTGATATAGTGTATAAGCCAGGATGTGAAAACAAGGCAGTGAATGCATTATCTAGAAGAATGACATATTCGGCCATTTCTATGATTTGATTTTCTGATGAGGAAGAGTTGGAGTCTGAAGTTTTGGCTGACCTAAAACTATAGAAAATCATGCAGGATTTATTGGTAAATGGATCTGCACATCCAGGATACTCCTTATAGGATAAAAAAATTATGGTATAAAGGCAAGTTAGTAATTTCTAAAACATCTCCCAAGGTGCAAACACTTATGACAGAGTATCATAACTATGTTGTAGGGGGGTCATTTAGGGTTTTTTAGAACATTTAAAAGGGTAGCAGCCTTAGTTTATTAGGAAGGTATGAGGCGAGACATCTTACGGTTTATGGCTACATGTGAAACATGCCAATAGAATAAATACTAGGCCTTATCCCCGACTGGTTTGTTGCAACCTCTTCCTATCCCTACATAAGTTTGGTCTGATATATCTATAGATTTCATAAAGGGACTACCGAGAGCACAAGGAAAGAATGCAATTCTGGTTGTGGTAGACAGATTGACTAAGTATGCTCATTTTATCCCCATTAGCCACCCCTTCACTTCAAAGGACATAGTTGATCTATTTGTCCAGGAGGTTTTGAAATTACATGGGTTTCCAACACACCATAATTTCTGATCGGGATAAAATTTTTCTAAAAGTCAATTTTTGAGGGAATTATTCAAATCTCTTGGAACTAAATTGAAATTTAGTTCAGCATATCACCCTTAGACGGATAGCCAGACTGAGGTGGTCAATAGAGGAGTAGAAACATACTTAAGGTGTGTTACAGGAGAAAAACCGAAGCACTAGCCTTCTTACTTAAGTTGGGTAGAATTTTGGTTTAACTCCAACTATAATAGTTCATCTAAGCTCACTCCTTTCAGGGCTTTCTATGGCAAAGACCCACCTCTCAATTACTTAAAGGCATCATTGTTTCCTTCAGCAATAGAAGAGGTCAACAGGATGACCCAAGATAGAGACTCTTTGTTGGACCAACTATGAACTAATTTGCTTAAGGCTTAGGACCAGATGCAAGCCTATGCTAATACACACCGTAGGGATGTTAACTTAGCTGTGGATGATTGGGTTTACCTGAAATTATAACTATATCGTTTGAAATCTTTGGCTAAAAAGTTGAATGAGAAATTAAGCCCTTAATTTTATGGACCATAGAAGATTTCTAAGGTCATTGGTAAAGTAGCTTACAAGCTCAACCTACCACCTGAGAGTAGTTCATCTAGTCTTTCATTTGTTTCTATTAAAGAAAGTCATTGCTCGTGTGGTGAAACCCCAACCCTTGCCTCCTATGCTGACTGATGGGTTGGAACTATGGGTAGAGCTTCTAGCTGTAAATGCTGTCAGAAAACACCCTACAGGCACAACTGAAGTGCTCATCCAATGGAAAGATTTACCTAACTTTGAAGCCACATGGGAATTGGTTGTTGTTATGAAGCAGCAATTTCCTGCATTTCACCTTGAGGACAAGGTGGCCTTTTGGGGGAAGTATTGTTAGGCTACATGTTAAGCAAATGTATGAAGGAAGGACCCATGGCAAGTATAAGAGGAAGCCAAAGTAGCCAGAACTAGGGTTAGGTAGCCGACTAAGATCAGTTATAGTTTAGTAGTTAGCTTTCTAACTATTTAGGTCAGTTAAAGAAAGACAGTTAGTTAGTTAGTTAGTTGTTAGCTATAAATAGAGACTGAATGCTTGGAATTACTCATTCAAGAGTAATCATAGTGGTTGGTTAGGGAAGCTAGGCTCTCATCCCAAGATGTACATTTGTACCATGAGTAATAAAATGAGAGATTTGGCTTGTTATATCACTGTGTTGATCCTTCAAACGGTTCCTGCATCCCTCATGATTTGAGTGAACAACATGCAAAAGGGATTGGGTTCTTTTTCGTCTTTTAATTAAAGTGATCCTTGAATGCTTGCAACCAATAGTAAAAGATCACCTTAGGTGGGTTGACCTTTTTTCCCACCATCACATTGTAAATGCAAAACCTATCCTTGTCACTCGCATAGTCTCTGGAACTAGTTTCAGGCACCACAATTTTAAAGATGATGTTGTTAATCAATCTGCACATATATATATCATGTTTGCAGACCTCAAAAACTTGTTCACAACTTACTTTTCAGACGAAATAGGTCTAAAGCCATGATAAAGCAATTTATCCATAGTGTTTCGGGTCATCTTCTTCTCCCCGTCTTTGTCGAACATAAGGCCTTCCTCCAAACAACCTAACACAACAACTATGATTGTGGGAGAAACAATCACCTCATTTCCATAGATAGTGCTTTTGATGTTGACTCTATCTTCACAAGCAGTACCCCAAACATCTTATTTGATGTCAACTAAAAAAACTTATAGATGACCTTAAAATATTGTTGAAAATAAATACTAATTGATAAAAAAATAATTTAACAATTCAACAAAGTCCACTATTATCATTAAATAGTTGAGTTCATTATTAACAATGATTTAATTCTTATTTATGTGTCTATAAAATTACTTTGTTATAAAAGAATTTTTTTTGAAAGAAATAATATTTATTTTAAGAATCATTATGCCTCAAAATAATTAATATCTGTCTTGAGACATCTTTAGTGGAAAAAAAAGTTTGACAAAGGAGAATTTATTACAACTGTGACTGGAATACAGTTACTTAAAAAAAAATGTACATGTAAAAAATTATAAATTTAACCAAAGCAAGATTAGTGCTTCGAATTTTTTGGTATATAATGACAGGAATAAGTTAGAATAAACTACTCAAATACTTTATCACTCTGTAAAAAAAGAAAATCCTTTATCACTAAGCTAAATCCAGTAAGTTAATTAGTGATTAATTTGGCTTTGTCATAATCATATTTGGATTATTTTTTAAAAATAATTAGAGTAAACAGTTAGTCACTCTGGTGCTTAAAAAATATTTGGTTTACTTTTAAAAAAATAATATTTCTATGAAACAATATTTTTTAGCTATGTTTTCCACAAAATTGTTCCAATAGAGAGATGTGATCTAATTTTTCCAAGTTAAAAGAAAGTTTTACTATAATAACAATACAATGTTACTCTTTTATTAGATTATGCGATAAATAATTAAAATATTTTTTAAAAATGTCACATACTCTTTAATCTTCAAGAAACTTACAAGAATATTTTTTTACCAACCATATTTAGTTACTTTTAAGAATCATGATTTTTAAACATGAATTTTTTTTCCTTATAACAAATATATCCTGGAATGTTAAATAAGTTTCCTGAACTTAACTATTTGTTTCTCTTTTAATTCCTAAATATATATTAATATTACTACTTTAGTAATTTTTTTATAATAATACTCTTTTTAAATTTAAACTAATATAATCATTTATTTATATTTATATTTTTTTTATTTTTCTCAATTCTGTGACTAACCATATACATTTAGATAAAAAAAAATAACTATTTACCTAAATAATTATTATGGAACGTTTGTTTGACAGATTATCTCTTTTATCTTAAAAAAACTCTTTTACCTAAATATATATATGACATATCTGACAATAATTATTTTATTACCTTATAATAAATATGAAATAAATTTTCTCAACCCCATACTTTCTCGGAAATAAAAAACTAATCCTTGAAATAAATGCTTCTTTGTGTTCAAACTAATCGGTCACTATTATTGCCACCTCGTGGTTGCTTCTTAATTTAAAAATGTAAAATATGCAGACACCACACAACAACCAATAATGCAGAAAGACTGGAAGAGAATACGAATGCACGTTCATCCAATCCATTAACTACCTATCCCAGCAATAGCCAATCAAAGTCAGAGACTTGAGGCAGATACAAGAAAAGCCTAGAAAGATGCATTCCTAAATAAGAGGAAAATAAATAATAGCCAAAATAGGAAAGAAAGCTGAAAACTATTTTTAAAGATTTTAACAGCAGACAAATCAGATCCGAAAGTAAATCATGTTACTTCTTTTTAATCTTATACATCAATAAACGTATAAGTTAGCAGGAAACGTATATGTTAAACAACACCTAATGTATATGTTAGATATTTTCATTATTTTAGAAAATAAGTATTAAATGACTTTATATTTGAATATTGTAAATATCTTTTAGTAGTACAAGAAATGAGTTGTTAATCTTACATTATTAAATTTAAAACTTAAACGAAAATTTACTTTAATACTAAACTTGATAAAATAAGTGTTTAACTTGAGTCATTATAATTAGTGACGGCAAAATATTTTTTTTATTTGCATGAATTGGTTAAGTAATGATTTCCTATCTCAACATTTAATAATGTATTGCAAAGTCATTTGTTCCAATGGAAAAAATGTTATCCACTTTTTTTTTTAAATCCGTAATTTTAGTCTTCAGATTTTTAATTAAAATATTTTCCCCCACTCCTAAACTATTCGTGATTTTAATTTTCATTTTTAAATTGAGATATTTCATTTTTTATTTTTAAAAAATTTATAATTTTAATTTTCATATCTAATTTCAGACATTGATTGTGTATTATTTTATATAAATTAAGTTTATAAGCAATTAAGTAATTAAAAAAAAATCTGACATGTAGCTAATAGAAAAACACATGCCAATCAACTTTAATGAAGTATACATATCAACTTTTGAAATTAGACACAATAATTAAAATCAGAGATTTTTTAAAAGTGAATGACGACATGTTTCAAACAAAAAAATGAGAAACTAAAATTGAATATTTTTTAAAGTGAGGAATAAAATATCTCAATTAAAAACTAAAGGAATTAAAATCACGGATTTGAGAAAATAAGAGAATGAGAAATACATTTTAGCTTAAATTTTTCTAGTTAATTAAGTTTCTCTATTTTTAAAATTGAAGAAAAAAATTTCTTATCAATTTTATTTTACTTAAATTCATTAAAGTCTCAATTTTTATTCATATCTTTTACCAATTGAACCAATTAAATTTTCTGTCATTCCAAAGTTAAAACTAATTAATCACGATATGAAATTTCTACCCCATTTAAATCCTAATACTTAATCTTATAAAAGAATCAAATTTAGAAAAAATAATGTTATATTTTCTTATAAATCTTCCTATAACTTTCTCTATTATTTTTTGAGGGATTTTCTGTTATTTTATGAAGAAAGTATTAAACAAAAAATGAATGTATACTAAAAATATAAAATATGTTTAATACTTTCCATAGCAAAGAAGAGTTTAATTTTTATGATTATAAAATTTTAATTTTTCAATCAATTAAAAATCATGATAAATATGAATTTTACCTTGTGTTTGGATTAGGAATTTCAAAATTTCAGGGAAGTTGAAATGTCTAGAATTTGAATTGTTTTGATTTTGATTTTATTCATTTTTCAAATGCTTTGTTTGGATAAGTCAATTCAAATTTTTTTCAATTTTAAATTCTTTGTTTGGATAAGGCAATCCAATTTCCTTCATATGCAAAATTTTAATATATGAAATTTTAATATTAAACTTTATAGAAAACAAACACAATCTAATTTTGAAATATTAATTAAAAAATATTTTTCAATTTTTAATAATTTAAAAATACAAAATATTGATAATTTTAACTAGGGTTGTTTTGTTTGACCACAACCAGTGATGTTTTTAAACCGACATCAACCAAGACTATTTTTTGGTCGACATCAAATATGATTTTTTTTGTCAAAGTATGCCGGGAATATTTGTCAGCTGACGTCAGCCAGGACTATTTTTTGGCTAACATTGGTTGAGTCTATTTTTCAGTCGATATTGGCTAGGTTTTTTTACCAACATCGGCTAGGGTTTGTTTGACCGATACCGGCTAGGATCTTTTTGAACGACATTGACCAAGGCTATTTTTAGCCAACGCCGGCCTAAAAATTCCTAGTAGGCATTGACAAAAAAATCTATCCATTATCGGCTAAAAAATAGCTTGGTTGATGTCGACCAATAGAACCTACCCGATGTCGGCCGAAAAACATCATTGGTCAACGTTGGCTGAAAAATCCCTAGTCGAAGTTGGCTAAAAAATAGCCATGACCAATGTCAAACAAAAAACCCTACCCAACATCGGCTATAAAATAGGCTTGGTTGATGTTGGCTATAAATTAGCTTTAACCGATGTCGACCGAAAAAACTCTAGTGGATGTCGATTGTAAGAACCTAGTCGATGTCGACTAAAAATAGTCATGCTCGATGTCGGTCAAAAATACCTAGCTGATATTCGCAGAAAAAACCCTAGCCAACATCAACCAAAAAACTTAGCTAATGTGGTTAAGAAATAACTTTGGCTGATGTCAGCCAAAAAATCCTAGTCGATGCTAGCAAAAAAAATCCTAACCGACGTCGGCTAAGAAAATCTAGTTGACATTAGCCAAAACACCCTAGCTAATATCGATTGAAAAATAACCCTAGTCGATATTGGCTAAAAAATAGCTTTGGTTGACGTCAGCTGGAAAACCCTAATAGGTGTCTACTCAAAAAGTTAGCCATGACCGATGTCAGTAAAAAAATCTAGCCAACGTCGGCCAAAAAATTCATTGGTCAACATCAATGGAAAAAACCTAGATGACAACGGTCGAAAAAATCCTTGGTTGACGTCAGCAAAAATTCCCATGATTAACTTTAGTGAGAAAATAACCCAAACCAACATCATCTAAAAAAAATCTTAGTCGATATCGGCAAAATTGGTTAACATTATACAAAAAAATTCTAACCGAAAAAACCTCGGCCAACGTCAATGAAAAACAACTTATGTCGATGTTGGTCGTAACAACTTTGGTCACCCGTAGTTGCGAGTGTTGAGCGAGAAAGAGTTGCGAGTAAGAACATGAGTTAGAGTCAACATCTCCAAAAAAAGAATTTCAAATTCTATATTTTTTTAGAGAATTTGAAATCTCGCTATTTTAGTCAATCAAAATTATTCATAAAAATACCAAAAATTATATCTTCTTTCAAATATTCTATCCAAACAAGTTATTTTATCATGAATCCTTTTAAATTCCTTGAAAAAATGAATTCCCCTGCTGAATTGCTCCATCCAAACACACTTAGGATTTGATAGAAGGAAAATTTTCTCATGCACAAGAATCATCATAATTCTTAGGAGTTATGAATCCCCTAATAAATTCTAAAAATGACTAAATTCTAAAAATGGTTTTAAATATTTTTTGGAATATTTTTATATTTTTTTTGGACTACAAAGATTTTCATGTTGAGTTTTAATTGAACTTATATATTTATCACAGTGAATGATATAATAAGGATAACCTAAAACTTTTTTAACACAATTAGGAAAGTTAGGTTTTTACTTCTCATAAGAAAATATTGTTTTTAGAAAACATAAGTAAAAAAAAACATTGTCAACACCTTGGGGATGTTATTTTTAAAATAAAAAAAATTAAAGAATTTAATAAGTTTACATTATCAACTAATAAAAAATAATTGTTATTATTTTTTGTTTTAACCCTTTAGTTCATTAAGGGAAAATGATCCTAACTAAACCAAAGTTCGACCGAAAGATAAGTAAAATATAATCAAGAATTATTTTTGTCAAAAATCAAATTTAAATACTATCTGAGCTATTTAATCTTAATTTTAACATATTAAACATTTGTGGTTAATTATTTAGTTAAATTATTGTTATTATGATTCTTAAGGTATTTAATATAAAAAATCATTAAACTTATTATACATAAAAATTTAAATAAATGATAATGTAAAATTGTTTTACACTATTTATACAAAGTCTATGTTTTCTAAATCAAATATGGAAATCTAAAAACTTTCTTTATGTCAAATGTCTCCCTTAAAACAATCATCTTAGAAATTAATAAATTTATCATTAATTTGTAAATTAATAATTGTGTATAGATTATTTTTTAAAATAGATTAAATAAAATAATTACATAAAAGAATTTAGAGTTATTTAATTTTTTTCTGCAAGAATTATTTATATAATTTTAAAACATAATCGGTTTGCTTAAAAACTTAAGAAACAAACTCAAATTTATGGTGTATAATAAATTTAATATTTTTTATGATAATTATTTTAAAAATTATATTAAGGTTGAACTGAACAATATCATAAAATGATTTAGAATAATAGTACTTCTAGTTTAAATTCAAAAAAAAAATGTAACTATAAAGGAGACAAAGCACAGACGTTATGATATACCAGAAACACCCTTTGTCTTCGTCATCATCATTCAACTAAAGTAACGCGCAAGATAAGGAGTCGCAGTCACACACTACAGACTACAGAGGCTTCCTTGGCAGATCAGAGGGAGAGAGAGAGTGTGAAAGTTGGAATGGCGAAAAAGGCAGTGTTGATCGGAATAAACTACCCAGGAACAAAGGCGGAGCTGAGAGGATGCATAAACGACGTGTGGAGAATGCATCGCTGCCTGATCGAGCGATACGGTTTCTCCGAAGACGACATCACCGTTTTGATCGACACGGACGAGTCCTACACGGAGCCCACCGGGAAGAACATCCGGTCAGCGCTGACCAGGCTGGTCCGATCGGCGGAGCCCGGGGACGTTCTGTTTGTGCACTACAGCGGACACGGCACGCGCCTCCCCGCGGAAACCGGAGAGGACGATGACACTGGTTATGATGAATGCATTGTTCCTTCTGACATGAACCTTATCACCGGTTGGTTCTTGCTACCACGATTCGTTTCTAACTATTTGTCTTTGGGTGTGTGTGTGTTTGGTTACTTATTGTTAGAGATCCCACGTCGACGAGTAATATGGCCAAAGTTAGTGTATATTGGTGGGGGACAATCTTGATCTTACAAGTTTTTGATGATAGGGTCAAATCCATAGGATCACCATTATGGGGCAGTTATTGGATCATCTGCGGATGTTCAGGTCCAGTAAACTTTAAGCATGATATGTCCAACCGTTGGCGTGAGGGGGTGTGTTGGAGATCCCACTAATTAAGTGAGGGACAAATTTTCTCAGTCACTTTAGAAGTTGGCTTTGTAGGATTGACTTAAGCTCAAACTCACAATTTAAGACTTTTGCTGTGTGGTTATGAACTTATAAATTATGATTGCTTTTTTATTTGACGGGCTTTTCTTGTTTTGAATTAATGGAATTAATGAATGGTTTGTCTGTTTGTGGTGCTGTGTTTTGAGATGAAGAGAAAGGTGAAGTTGATCTAGACTGATACGTGTGAAAACATATTAGATTTGTGTTTTGATTTGATAATTAAACGGTTGATGAAGTGAAATGCACCCAATTAGTGCCTTGGAGTTAATGGCTGAAATTATAAACTTCGTGTTTTAATCTTTGAAATTGATAAAAAGGATAATTTCTTATTAGTTGAAGGTTTTAGTGTATAGAAATGAAACTCTTAGTCATTAACTAAATAATCTTAATCTATGCAATGATTTTATATTGTCATTGTTTTCTGATAAAAAATTGTCATACATGATAAATTTGTAGACTTTTACAATGTTAACTAAGAAATCATACTAACAATAATTTCTGATCTGACAAAAAAAAAACAATAATTCCTGGTCTGATTGGTTGACAGTGTATTTACACTCATATAATGTAGGGAAAAACTCTTGCTGTCTTTTAGTAATGTTACCCATACATTGACAATGTGAAGCTTTTCGATACTGTCGTCAAACAAACTACGGATTGTCGGTATATCAAAATTAAACTTCTATTACTGATGTTTGTAATGTCATAGATTAATTTAATGTATTACTTCCTAGTGTTTTACTTTGTAATGGGTGAATATTACGTTTGTGGACTTACCCACGAGTCAAAATTTGGTGCACGGATCCGTTTTAGCGAATACAAGTGAAATGAAAAAAATAAGTTTGGATCTGTTTAATTAGTAAAACGGTGCTATAAATTGATCCGTGATTTTCTTTTTCTGACTGGTGCTTATTCTGTATTTGTGTGAGTAATTCTAATATTTATAGCAACTTAATTGGAAAGCAGTTGTATTATTCTGTGGGTAGAAAAATGTTGCATTGGCATGATTTATGTGGTGGGCAATAAATAAGCTAATCTGTTTATGTCTGTGCAGACAGATGATGTATGTATTCAGGGAATATGTTGAAAACCGATTCATGATATTATCAGATCAATTAATTCTCCCAGGACAAATGCATCCTTAATGTTGATGTAAATAGCCAACTTAGTTCAAACATAGTAGAAGTAATTTGGTGTTTTCTTTTGAATGGAACATTGTTACATTGCCATGATTTTTGTAGAAAGTTAGCTTATTGTGTATACCTGTGAAACAGATGATGATTTCAGAGAATTTGTTGATGGGGTCCCTAGAGGTTGCAGGATCACAATTGTGTCTGATTCTTGCCACAGTGGTGGCCTACTTGAAGAAGCTAAGGAGCAGATAGGAGAGAGCACAAAGGGAGAGGAGGAACAATCTAGCTCTGGCTTTGGATTTTCAAGTTTTCTACATCGGACTGTGGAAGATGCCATTGAGTCTCGCGGATTCCATATCCCTTCAGCGTTGCGCCACAACAGAGGCAGGGATGATGATGGTGATGAAGCTCAAAATAGGGATATTGAACTTCCGGATGGGGGCTATGTAAAGAACAGGTCTTTGCCCCTTTCAACCCTCATTGATATACTCAAGCAGAAAACTGGGAAAGATGATATAGATGTTGGGAAACTGAGACCTACCCTTTTCGATGTTTTTGGGGAAGATGCTAGTCCTAAAGTGAAAAAGTTCATGAATGTTATTTTTAACAAACTCCAACATGGAAGTGATGAAAGTGGGGGTGGAATATTGGGGCTGGTGGGTGGTCTTGCCCAAGAGTTTCTCAAGCAAAAGCTTGATGACAATGATGAGGGATATGCAAAGCCTGCACTGGAGACAAAAGTGGAAAGTAAGCATGAGGCATACGCTGGACCAACCAAACGCGGCCTTCCGGATGGTGGGATATTGATGAGTGGATGTCAGACTGACCAAACTTCTGCAGATGCAAGTCCTGCAGGCAACGCTGCCAGTGCTTATGGTGCTTTTAGCAATGCGATACAGGCTATAATTGAGGAGACTGATGGTGCAATCACAAACCAAGAACTTGTTCAAAGGGCAAGAGAGAAGCTGAAGAACTCCGGTTTCACACAAAAACCTGGACTCTATTGCAGTGATCACCATGTTGATGCTCCTTTTGTGTGTTGATCTCTTCTCATCTGATGACTGATGCAGAGAAAGAGAGAATAATGTGTGTTGTTTATAGTATGCTTGTGTATTGCTGTATATGTTTGGACAATCAAATTGAAGTTAGTGTGTTTTCATACAGTTTTCCTATGCATCACTATTATCAGGTACGGACCATTCCCTCCAACATTTTAGCACTTCTAATGTCTCCGCTGATTACAGCATTATGGTGTATTTGCTGCTACTTGACCATTTTGCGGGGAGACCAAACTATCAGAGCAAGTTCTATGCACCAAACCACAGACTTCGGCTCTGTAAATCTGAATAAAATGGTGTATGTGAAATTATTATAAAATATATGGTTAAGTTTTGTATTTCCTTTGCAACATTCTTGCAACTTTGTAAGGATTTTAATTTGTTGAACATAGTTGTAGTATACTTATAATGTTATGTTTGTTTCTCTTTGTTGAGTAGTCTAGAAAATAGGAGAAATTGATTGTATTTGGATGAAGAATTTCAAAATTTTAAAGAATTTGAAATGCTTAGAATTTAATTTTCTTCATTTTTGAAATGTTTTGTTTGGATAAATTAATTCAAATTTTTTAAATTTTAAATTCTTTGTTTGGATGGGACAATTCAATTTCCTCCACATGCAAATTATCATTCTTATATTTTAAATAGATGAAATTTCAATATTAAACTTTATAGAAAATAAACTATCTAATTTTGAAATATTTAATTAATTTTTCAAAATATTTAATAATTTAAAAGTGCAAAATATTGATAATTTTGATAGATTTTTTTGATTGACCACAACTAGTGATGTTTTAGGTTGACATTAGCCAGAGCTATTTTTCAGTTGACGTTGGCTACTGTTTTTTCGGCCAACATCGGCTAGAGCTATTTTTTTTTTACATCGACAAGTGTTTTCTTGGCCAACATCAGCTAAGATTTTTTTGGCAAACGTTGATCAAGGTTTATTTGGTCAACATCGGTTAGGATTTTTTTGGCTTACATCGTTGACATCAGCGAAGGTTATTTTTTAGCCAATGTTAGTTAAAGATTTTTTTGCTGACATCGACCAAGGTCATTTTTAAGCCGATGACGGCTAAGACTTTCCAGTCGACATTGACCAAACCTATTTTTTAGTCGAGGTTGACCAAAAAACCCAAGCCGGCATTGGCTAAAAGATAATTATGGTTGATATCGTCAAAAAACCCAAATTAGCATAAAAAAAAACCCTGCCTACATTAGCCAAAAATATCTCATGGCTTTCCAACCTCATGCCTTGTTTTCTTATGGAGACTAACTCCCAATTATTAAGAGAATACCCATTGCTATATAGATTAATTTTAAATAACTTAAGTACCCACCAATTAGTAAGCTCATCGTCGAAATATGTTTGTCTATCCAAAGGAAGCAACTGACAGAAGCATCAATCACATAATGTCAGGTAGTGGTAAGATAGGGCTAATAGACCAATTTGGGTTAGTTTTTAAAACTTTTTACCAAAATGGGTCTATTTCAAAAAATATTACCAGCACGAATCTGCTTTAACCAAAGACCCTAGGTTTTTGATGATTGTTTGATGAATCCAGAAACAAATCTTTAAGGAACGGCAAAACGGACATTTCATGAAGATTTCTGGCCTTAAATTCGCCCAGGCTAGCATCTAGCTCGCCTAGGCTAAAGGGGAAACTTCACCCATAAGCAAGCCATTCCTGGGCGAGCTCCAGCTCGCTTGGGCGAGTAGATTACTTCAGGCTTAAGTCCCAGACTCACTTGGGCGAGTCTCCCCTGCACTAGATGGATTCTCCTATAAATAGCCATGCAGGGGAAGAGAAATATTCATTTAGTTAAAGCAAAATCCTTAGAAAAATGTAGAAGAAGAGCAAGAAGAGGAAAAGTGGAGCCGAGACACTGCAGAGTTGTGACCGTGGATCATTTCCTTCGTCATTTCTCTTGTTAGGCTTGTGCTCTGCACAATGATCAGTTAGTTTTTCTTAAGGATTGAATGTAATCTTTATACCCGTATGTATCCCTTTTGATATTATATATGTATTAATCTTTTCTACTCATTATTGGTAGTTTCACTCTACTCGTAATGCTTGATTCTATTTGATCACTAGTGTCATGAAATTGGATTCTAGGTAAAACTGGAAATCAATCTTAGAATTTGAACCGAATGATTTTACTCTTTACGTTACGTTGCTAGGAATAGAGAATAACGTTTTGATTGCAAAAAACACGAGAATATAATTGTAATGCTGAGATATTTACTACATATGCGAGGGATCGATATTTAGTAAATATTCTTAGGTTCCAAGTGTAAGGAATCAACTTGGGATAACTATGTGTGTATCAGTAATGTTAGAAAATGATTTATACATGTTAATCTTATTAGGCTACTAAGGGCATGAACAATGAAATCCAATCATATGTTTTCTTGAATTAATTTAAATTATTTTTGCAATTTCCGTATTTTTGACGCACAAAATTCCGTATTCCGTATTTCCGTTATTTCTGCTAATTTCATTATTTCTGTTATTTTCGTAAATTTGTTATTTTCACTATTCTTTTACTTTCAATTATCTTTAGTTAGTTAAAACAAAACCAAATGACATTTGATTGAATTTGTACATAATTATTAAACTGATAACCTAGAACCAAATGAATTAAGTAACTCAAGTCCCTGTGAAAACAAACTCTTTATAAATTTGAAACCTACAACGACAATTGGTACGCTTGCCAAAAGTCTTAACAGCATGCCACGTAGACATTCATAATTGTTATCTACGATTTTCATGAAGTAGCAATTCTTTGAAATAGAAATAAACACATTAAAAGGGGGGAGGGGGGTTGAATGGTGAGTATATCAAAGATATAAACTTTTACAATATTAAAGCAAATATAAATAGTGATATATATATATATTATATGTGGCAAGTTGTCCATTGAAGATAAAACAGATATTTAGTGAAGATCAATATGGTCGTCCAGTGACTTGATAAAAGAGAGTTCTTAAAAAAGTTTTTTCAATAAACACTTGGTGTTAAGAAGGTGATAGAGAGTGCTATAAGAATGTTCAATAAACCGTTACGGAGAGAAGTAAAAACACTTGGTTTATACTAGTTCACTTAACCTGAACTATGTCTAGTTCTCCTTTACTCATTAGTGAAGAGTTCCACTAATCAAAACATGATTACAAAACAAGTATTCTAACCTGCCACTCCTGACCTTACAACTATTCTTAATACAACTTCTGACACTTCCTTAAACTCCTCCTGACTCTAAGAAACCCAAGTATTGTTCAACATTAACCCACTCCTGGCTTTCACAAACAAAAGTTTAGATGAATACAAGTATTATGTAACACTCAATGAGTGAATAAACAATTTAGCTCAATATACAAAATATTTATGCTTAGCAAAGAGTAAACAAATGAAAATTGTATATTAGTTGTCTGGTGATTTCAACAGTGTTTTGCCTCAAATATTTTCTTGCTCTTGTGTAAGATTTTTTTGTCAAAAGCTTCCTAGATGGAGATGGCCTTTTATAGACTTCAGTGAAGGATTTGTTATAGGATCAACGTTGATTCCTTGAAAAGACCGTTGTCTCACATTGAAGGATAAAGCGATGCGTCATGCTCTGATTGGAGAGGAATGAACCATAGTATAGACAGTGCCAAGTGCTTCTTCTCCGTAATGAAAAAAACCTTTAAAATAATATTTCATGAAAACCTTCTATATTCTTTTATATTGTCCTTTTCTTAAATTCAAATGTTAGCAATTTAAAAATACAGAGAGGCAAATTGAACTTGTATATGATAGAACATGTGCACTTCCCTTTTTCATCATTCTCAGTCTTTTTGAGTTTTGTCATACCCTAATTTCGTCCGGGGACCTTTGCTTGATGACATGCGACCATTCTTTGGTCCTTGTGAGGTGCTTGGCACCCATCATTAGGCAATTTGTGAAATTCCAGGACATGCCAAAAAACCAAAAAAAAATATTGATGTACAATCCGTAAGTTTCCGTGACACACCGGAAATCAAATGGAAGCATCGTTACATAATTAAGTGAGGTTCCGTAACATTCCGTAAGGCAAAAAGGGGATGATTATGTAATCCGCAAGGTTCCGTAACATTACGGAAAGAAAACAAGTATCGTTACGAAATTCGTAAGTTTCCGTAACTTTACGAAAAAAGAATCACCAGAAAACAGCAGAGGGGGGTGTACTTAGTAAAAATGGGGGTGCAAATAGCACCCAGGCCCACTTGGGCCCTCCAGAAGATTCCTCCAGAAGGCGGTTGCTTCTGGAGGAAGCAACCCTGCTCGCCTGGGCGAGCTGAGCTCGCCTGGGCGAGCTGGGCGGCAACCACCTCCCCTATTTTGCTATAAATAGGGGAGGAAATGAAGAAGAAAGGGACCCAGCCCCTTTGGCACTTCTCTCTCTTTCGAATTTGCTTGGAAAAATTATTTCCGTGAAGAAAATCTAAGCCGAGGCGCTTCCGAAACGTTTCCGTAACGTTTTCCGTGAGGAATCTCGCAAAGGTTTGAACCGTTCTTCGACGTTCTTCATTCGTTCTTCATCGTTCTTCGATCTTCAACGGGTAAGTACCTCGAACCAAGCTTTTCGATTCATTCTATGTACCCGTAGTGGTCCACATTGTGTTTCGTGCATTTTTATTCTCATTTTGTTTACTTTTTATACCCCCTGTTGACGTGCTTAAGCCATTTTACTTAAGTCATTTCTCGCTTAACTTAAAAATAAAATAAATTTCCACCGAACGTTTGAATTGTATTATCCATTAACTTCGGTTAAAATAAATTCCGACCGTTCGGTCATGCCGTAACCACGTTGGAAATCAAAAAGAGGTAAAAAATAATATAATAATCAAAAAATATCTTTTTAGTAAAATAAAGCGGAAAATCAATCGGACGTTTTCTCTTTGGGATTTCTCATTCTTAATCGAATTGATTAATAACTAAAGTGAAATTAAGGCTAAAATCAACTCGCCTAGTCAAGCTCGTCCACAAAAATAGGCTTTTGAAGTTTGTCATTTCAATTTCTCACTAAGTAAAAATGGATCACTTGATAAGCAAGAACTACGTAGGTCTGAGTTCCTCATTGAGGATACGTAGGAGCAAAAGCCCCACTTTTGTCGACCACCCCAAGAGATCGTTAATGGTCCAATGCCTTAACGTTTCTCTCCTTTCAAAAACAAGAGATCGTTAATGGTCCAATGCCTTAACGTTTCTCTCCTTTCAAAAACAAGAGATCGTTAATGGTCCAATGCCTTAACGTTTCTCTCCTTTCAAAAACAAGAGATCGTTAATGGTCCAACACCTTGAATGACCTTTTGTTCAATAAAAAACATATTTTGCAAAAAAAGACAAAAATAACTTAACCAAACACTTTGTTTCGAAAGAACTACGTAGGTCTGATTTTCTCATCCCAAATTGAGGAATACGTAGGAGCAAAGGGAAACACCCTTGTCGACCACAAAAAGAGAAAAATATAAAAAGGGTATAAAGGATATAAGAACATAAAAGGGAACATAAAAATCAAAGTCATGTTTGCACATTCGATTAAAGGCTGCCGTCCCTTGGGACGGACGTGTGGGGTGCTAATACCTTCCCCGTGCGTAAATACAACTCCCGAACCTTTCACTTAAAAGTTCGTAGATCGCGTCTTTTCCGGTTTTTCCGACGTTTCCCTCAAATAAACGTTGGTGGCGACTCCGCGCGTATTCCTTTCGTGGAACACGCATCCCGCGAGTCACGCGTCGCCCTCCCGCCGAAGGGTAGGTTGCGACAGTTGGCGACTCCACTGGGGACTGTTTTTTAGAGAGTTAGGCCATTTAATCTTGTGCAATGTTTTATCATGACTTTCTCCTTTGTTGGTTTCCCTTTATTTTATGTTCTTGTGTATATAAACTTTTTGTTGCTTTTAGTGTGTTTTAGAATGTATGCATGAGGTAAATATTTATTCATTTGATGCACACAAACACTAACACTATTTGCACACACTGTGAGTGAAAAAGGGCCCTATACCCGGGTTCATGGGAACATAAGGAGTGGAGGTGAATCTGTGATCATGCTAGGTCTCCGACTTGCTTGATTACAGTGAACCCTCATCTAGAGCTTTTCTCTTTGAAAACTTATTGTTGCTAGTAGTCCCTACTGCTGCAATATGTTCTTCGAAGGGGATGATACCTCTAGAAACCATCAAGAGAGATATGACTACCTTGGGGGTTATTGCTAAAAGCCTAGTTAGTTCTCTCCCTTATAGGTCCCTTAAATAGGGGCACGGAGCAAACACGCTGCGTGCCATTTTTCACACTGCCATGCATGAGTATCATATACCCTTTTGCTTATGTTCGGTAAATATTGTCATACTGTGTACATTCCCGCATTGTGTCTTTTGCATAGGCATTGCATATGGGTTCTTCTTGATCCCTACTGTAAACAAACCAACGGAGGGTCCGTGTCGCCTTCTTAAAAACGTGCGTTGGGGCATTTTGCTACCCCTAGACGTCGTATCTAAGAAGGGGACAAATTCCCCGGACCCCCGCATTCCTAGATTGCATCTGTGTCATATGCATTCCATCATGCATTCATCCATTCCACCCATGAGATATCGGAGTTTTGATTTGCACCAGCTTTTATCTCACTTTAGTAAGCATGGGAACAAATCAAACCGGCAAGAGGTTCTACCAAGTCAAGGTCAAAAGCCCAGATACCACCAGCATCAAGGAATTGGGGCGGTTGATGGAACCCCTCCAAATGCAAGCCTTCCGCAAGACCTACGGAAAGATCTTAGAGTTGACCATAGCAGAGGTGTCCATAGAAGCCATTGCATCACTTACCCAATACTACGACCAGCCTTTGAGATGCTTCACATTCGGGGACTTCCAATTAGTACCAACCATTGAAGAATTTGAAGAAATTCTAGGATGTCCTCTCGGGGGAAGAAAACCATATCTTTCCTCCGGATGTCTCCCCTCCTTGAGCAGAATTGCAACTGTGGTCAAGGATTCCGCAAGAGGTTTGGACCGCATAAAACAGACTTGGAACGGCATAGCGGGCCTACCACAGAAGTACCTAGAAGACAAAGCGAGGGGTATGGCCAATCAAGGAGAATGGGTCCCGTTTATGGATGTGTTAGCTTTGCTAATTTTTGGGGTCGTCCTCTTTCCAAACGTGGATGGTTTGGTAGGCCTAGCAGCAATCGACGCTTTCCTTGCCTACCACCATAGCAAGGAAAGTCCGGTGGTAGCTGTCTTGGCAGATCTATTTGATACATTTGACCGAAGATGCGAGAAGAGTAGCGCACGGATCATCTGTTGCTTACCCGCCCTCTGTGTTTGGTTGGTTTCACACTTGTTCCAACAAGACACAAGACATCCATGTCCGCTCCTGAGCCATCGCTCATGTACTAAAAAGAGGAGAATAGATTGGGACCAGCTCTTGGCCGGGATAGGAGGTAGAACAATCAGTTGGTTCCCCCGATGGAAGGAAGGGAAAGAAGGAGTCCTTTTCTCATGTGGAAGATATCCAAACATTCCGCTGGTAGGAACGAGGGGTTGTATTAACTACAATCCCGCGCTCGCTATAAGACCACTAGGGTACCCCATGAGGGGAGCACCGACGGAAGAAAGCATGTCTCCTTTCCTTGTGAGGGATTTCGGCGCACAAAATTCCAAGACTATACAAAGAATCCATAAGGCATGGGAAACCCCGTTAAGGAAAGATCAAGAGCTTAGAGGCATTCGCAATGGCATCATTGGTGGGTACCACGAATGGCTGAAAGTTCATATACGAGGTTTAGATTGGCTCGCCAAGTTAAAAGTCGTCAGCGAAAAGAATTTTGAAGCACCGGAAGAAGACAAAGAAGTCCAAGCTCTCAAAAGCGAGTTAGGAAAGGCAAAACTTGCCAAGGAGAAGTTCAAGTTGGCCGCTACACACGTTCGGAAGGAGTGTGCCGGGTTACGGGAAGAGAATGCAATTACCGCAAGAGCCCTTGAACGAGAGACCAAGAGGGCTCGCAAGGAAGAGTATGGCCGGAACAAATTTCGCGGAGCTCTATGGGGTAGCAACAGTGAACTCAAGTTGCGAAAGGAAGAAAGGGACCAGTCACGAGCACATAGCATGGTTCTGAAAGAAGAGTTAATTGCTTGTTCAAGGTCCAAAAGAAGCTTGTCTCAGCGTCTATGCGAGACAGAAACCAACATGTTAGCTATCATCGCCAGGTACCAAGAAGAGTTGGGTCTAGCCACGGCCCACGAGCATAGAATCGCGGATGAGTATGCCCAAGTATATGCGGAAAAAGAGGCTAGAGGAAGGGTGATCGACTCTTTACACCAAGAGGCAACCATGTGGATGGATCGGTTTGCTCTTACCTTGAACGGGAGTCAAGAACTTCCCCGATTGTTAGCCAAGGCCAAGGCGATGGCAGACACCTACTCCGCCCCCGAAGAGATTCATGGGCTTCTCGGCTATTGTCAGCATATGATAGACTTAATGGCCCACATAATTAGAAATCGTTAGGAAACTTGTATGGTCTCTCAGACCTTGACTAGATATGATTTCTTTTTTTGAAATAAAATGAGTTGGTCCCATGTTTCTACTCCAAAAGCTTGTGCAAATCAAGTCACTCCCGCATTTTATCTCTAGCATGCATTGTATGTTGGTCTCGTCCTTTGTCACGGGAAGCCGGAAGGTCCATATCACCTTCTTAATTGTACACATGGGGCACTGCGCCCCCAAGTGCGCAAGTAAGAAGAGATAATTTTCCGGGCTCTCGTGTCCGTAAAATGCATTCATATCATAAGCATCTCTTCATAACATCATAATGGACATATCCTGCATTTGTCCGTTATCATATTCCAGCCTCACATTTTGCATGAGTCATGGCATCATCATGCATATGCGTTCAACAAACTTTTTGGTCTGCAAAATTGCATACCATTTGTTTTCATGTTTGCTCATCCTTGCGTTTTCCTCTACAAAACAAAAACAAAAAAAGGGGAAGCGTGAAACTTCACACTACATTCTTAGTTTCATGTGTTAGGCAACACAAGTCAACCATGTTGGGATCATAAACCCGTTTCACTTAAAAACAAAATAATTGAACATGGTACCTAATGCATGGTTAACTAGGAAATGGTGTTTCTTCGGGCATCTCAATTTCATAATTACATTTTCCGTGCATAAGCTTAAAGTATGCCCGAGTCATTCATCCCTATGAGATGTTGTTAAAGTATTGGCGATCAGAATTGCCATTCCTTGGATTATAGGGTTAAACCAAGCTCAAGCTTTTACAAAAAGGTTCATCAAGTCAAGTTGAAATATGGAAGTAACCATCTTGCAAAATTGGGGCAAAAGATGAATCGAGTCACATCACTGCTTCGTCTACTGCCAAACATATTTAGGATTATTGATGTCCTTGTTACTTCCAGTTTCACCTTGACAAAGATGTCATGGACCATGTTGAAAATCTAAATTGATTCAACCCCATATCCTGCGTAAAAATTCGCAATACTTCGACTGTACATCATTCGATGCATCCATGCTTTTCATTAGTTGCATTGCTCATTGCATTCTTTCCTTGAAAAATAAAATAAAATAAAATGAACTTATCAAAAAGAAAAGGAAACGCTTTACGGCGCCCTTACCGAACTCGTGCTAGAGCTAGAGTAATGGGTGAAGCAGAGAAGGTGCAAGAGAAGATGAAGGCCAAAAATGGAGGCCATAAAAGAGCAAATGGCCACAATGATGGAGGCCATGATGAGCGTGAAGAAGATAATGGAAGCCAATGCGGTTGCAATTGCCGCTACCAGCGTTGTTGCTAAGGTGAACCCGACGCTCCCATCTGGCCTCAAGCAAATGAATCATCCAACCTCAAATATGGTAGGCAAAGATTTGGGAAGTACGGATGACCCCATGATGTGCAAATTCAAAACGAGCACGCCTTCCCACCATATGGCTTGCCTCCCAAACTATACGCCACCCAAAGTGGCGTATACTCCCAATAAGAATGTCAATAACTCCACTCCTATACCCACTGAAAGCCAGCAACCCCAAACTGATCATGCACATGTCTCTTAAACCGTGGAAGAGACCCATGAAATTCCCCATCACAATCTAGCCGACTTCGAGCCTTGGCTCGGATATACCACTGAAGGGCAAGCAGTTGGTGGTATACCCCTACAAAACCCTTTGGAGGGCCCTCAGTATCACCCACAACTGCACCTCTTGCATTCCACAGCGGTTAAAAACCCTTGTGACTATGGCAGGAATGAGAAAGTTGGATCATCTAGAGGAAAGGCTCAGGGCCATTGAAGGAGGTGAAGATTATGCCTTTGCTAACCTAGAAGAGTTGTTCCTAATACCCAAACGTGGTCATTCCCAAGTTCAAGGTGCCGGACTTTGGCAAGTACAAGGGGACTACTCGCTCCAAGAACCATCTAAAGATGTACTGTCAGATGGGGGCATACGCAAAAGATGAGAAACTGCTGATACATTTTTCCGGAGAAAGTCTTACTAGGACAACTGTCGCCTGGTATACTAACTTAGGAACCTTCTTGAGTCCATTCTTGGAAGGACCTAATGGTTGCCTTCATTAAGCAGTATCAGTACAATTCTGATATGGTTCCGGATAGGATGCAGCTACAGAACATGTGCAAAAAGGGGGATGGATCATTCAAAGAACACGCCCAAAAGGTGGAGGGATCTGGCGGCCCAGGTGGTACCCCCAATAATGGAAAGGGAGACGATAATCGTGATGGTAGACACATTATCGGTACTCTACTATGAAAAGATGGTGGGCTGCGCACCCTCAAGCTTTGCAGATTTGGTCTTCGCCAGTGAAAGGATCAATGTGGGTCCGAAAAGAGGCAAATTTGATCATCCTACTAGGACGACTGAGAAAACTGGGGCAAATAAAGAGGGTGAGAATGAGGGAGAAACCCATGCTGTGACTGCCATTCCTGTACGGCCAAATTTCCCACCAACCCAACAATGTCATTACTCAGCCAATAAACCACCTCCTTACCCACCACCCAGTTATCCACAAAGGCCATCCCTAAATCTACCACAAAGTCTGTCTACCGCACTTCCAATGACTAACACCACCTTTAGCACAAACCAAAAAAAAAAAAAAAAAAAAAAAAAAAAAAACACCAACCAAGAAATGAATTTTGTAGTGAGAAAGCCTGTAGAATTCACCCCGATTCCAGTGTCCTATGCTGACTTGCTCCCATATCTACTTGATAATTCAATGGTAGCCATAACCCTAGCCAAGGTTCATCAACCTCCATTTCTCCGAGAATACGACTCGAACGCAACGTGTGCTTGTCACGGAGAAGCCCCGGGGCATTCCATTGAGCATGGTAGGGCTCTGAAGCGTAAGGTGCAAGGTCTAATTGATGCGGGCTGGCTGAAATTTGAGGAGAATTGCGTGTAAATCCTGACATTGACAAGAGATGCCACACATGGGGCAATTTTGAAAGCTGTTGTTAGGTGTCCCTAATGACTCATCAGGGTTTCCAAGTTTATGCCATTATTGTAAACCACAGCTACAATGTTAAATGAAATGGATAAAGTTGATATCTTTGTCCCTCATCCTCTCACAAACGCATGTTTGCTTATTCAACTTTCACCGGAATGTGGGTGTAAGCCATTGGTCTGTTTGCTCAAGCAACCTGCGCTCCTAAGTGTTGACTTCCAAGACCGTTCAATCAGAGATTACTCATCTTGCACGTTGGTGGGGGTGCCGTAAAACAACGAGCAAAGTTCAAAACAAATAAGTTTCAAAATAAAAAAATAAAAAGGCATTTGATTGACTGTGTTTTCAAGTAAAAATATAGACGTTCATGTGACCTCATTTTGTCTTTTTAGAGAGAAGTGAGTTATCAAGAATAGGATGTTGGACAAATGGCCTCAGTTACCTTGAGAAGAAGAGGGGATTGAATTAAGATACGAATATTATTCCCCAATTAAACTTTCACTCTCTCTTTTCGGATTAACAATGCACATAGGGATAACCCTTCCCTTGTGTTCAAGAATTCCCTACAACAAGAGACCCACGGTCTCTTAATCCTTTTTCAGAAGTAAGAAGAAGAGAAGAAGAAATCTCTCTTAAAAGGGATAGATTGTACAATGAAGACCAATCAAAAATTCCTTATTGAATAAGCAAGTGGTTGACCAAGGAATCTTTTTGAGAGGATAAGACATTTCAGTTCAGAAAAACTCTTGATCTTTCGAGAGGATAAAACTGTTTGGGCAATGAAAACTCTCTTTAAAACATTTGAATGGCCATTCATAAAACATTTGAATAGATATGTCTCTTGGAAATTATTTTCTGAAAATCCCCTCTTGTAATCAATTACAAGACTTATGTAATCAATTACGGGTTTTAAAAATTTGAATTAAAACATTTTCAAACTGCTGGTAATCGATTACCAGAGAGCAAATCTCAATTTGAAAGGATAGAATTCCTTGGTCAAACCTTTTGCTTCTTCAATTTGGAAACTTCTTCCTAAGATTCTAGAGATCAACTTGATCATATATCTTGATTTTCTTGGATTCTTGTTTTGAATAAAACTTAGAAGCACTTGATCCTTTAGCATCATCAAGACATCAAAACATCTTGCTTCTACATAGGAGTCATTTGACTTAATCCATCGACTGAAAGATCCTTCAACTATTTCTCGTCCTTAGAAAATTCTTTTTGCAAGAATCAACTGCTTCTTTCATTCTTCCTCACTACGAGGTCGTGAAAACAAGACAACACTTGGTACCTCAAAGCCTTACACTGGGGCAATGAGGGGCACCGAGCATGAGCCTCAAGTGAACCTAGGGGCAGATTAGAAGTTCTCACCCGATAGGTTCCCTCCTACAAGGTCATGACGAAAGACAACGATTGGTACCTCAAAGCCTTACACTGGGGCAATGAGGGGCATCGTGCATGAGCCTCAAGTGAACATAGGGGCAGATCAAAAGTTCTCACCTGTCGATGTTTTTAAAAGAAAAGGGGGGACAAACCCTAGGATTTCAATGGATTGATCAAACATCAAACGACTCCATTGCCGTCACTCCAAAATGGTCAAGTGACTAAATCAAACAGAACACACACTCTGAGGGAGTTCCCGGAGAGGTTTGCAAAAAAGATAGGATGAGGTTGCATGAATTGTCACCTCTTTCAAAAGGACAGTCAATCTGTGTTTTCCAAAAAAATTAAATCAAAATCAAAATCACAAAATAGGGAAAGAATGTCATGAACATTGTACAACTTTCCATTACATTGCATTGTTTCATATGAAGTCTGCATTTACCAAAATTTCACGACAAAGGTTGCATACATCTGCATCCCCAAAAATTATGTTAACTGCATAGATTTCCTACATCTAATGACCAAATCTTGTGGATTTGGGATGACCGGCCCTCTCGCTGAGTCGATCTCTTGCTTTCTCATAAGGGTGGACCCTTGGGTACTTGTACCTATCACCTTTAGAGGACTACATGTCCTCGCCTTGAGAGGACTACATGTCCTCGCCATGAGAGGACTACACGTCCTCGCCTTGAGAGGACTACACGTCCTCACCATCAGAGGGCTGCACGCCCTTACCTCCAGAGGACTACATGTCCTCGCCTTGAGAGGGCTACACGTCCTCACCTTGGGTACATGTACCTATCACCTTTAGAGGACTACATGTCCTCGCCTTGAGAGGACTACATGTCCTCGCCATGAGAGGACTACACGTCCTCGCCTTGAGAGGACTACACGTCCTCACCATCAGAGGGCTGCACGCCCTTACCTCCAGAGGACTACATGTCCTCGCCTTGAGAGGGCCACATGTCCTCACCAGTGAGAGGACTACACGTCCTCGCCATCAGAGGGCTGCACGCCCTCACCTTCAGAGGACTACACGTCCTCGCCTTGAGAGGGCTACACGCCCTCACCTTGGGTACAAGTTACCCTCGCCATCAGAGGACTTCATGTCCTCGCCATCAGAGGGCTGCACGCCCTCACCTCCAGAGGACTTCATGTCCTCGCCATCAGAGGGCTGCATGCCCTCACCTCCAGAGGACTACCTGTCCTCGCCTTGAGAGGGCTACACGCCCTCACCTTGGGTACTAGTTACCCTCACCGTCAGAGGACTACACGTCCTCGCCTTGAGAGGACTACACGTCCTCACCATCAGAGGGCTGCACGCCCTTACCTCCAGAGGACTACATGTCCTCGCCTTGAGAGGGCTACACGCCCTCACCTTGGGTACTAGTTACCCTCACCGTTGAGAGGACTACACGTCCTCGCCTTGAGAGGACTACACGTCCTCGCCATCAGAGGGCTGCACGCCCTTACCTCCAGAGGACCACACGTCCTCGCTTTTAGAGGACTACACGTCCTCGCCAACAGAGGGCTGCACGCCCTCACCTTCAGAGGACTACATGTCCTCGCCTTGAGAGGGCTACACGCCCTCACCTTGGGTACTAGTTACCCTCACCGTTGAGAGGACTACACGTCCTCACCATCAGAGGGCTGCACGCCCTCACCTCCAGAGGACTACATGTCCTCGCCTTGAGAGGGCTACACGCCCTCACCTTGGGTACTAGTTACCCTCACCGTTGAGAGGACTACACGTCCTCGCCTTGAGAGGACTACACGTCCTCGCCATCAGAGGGCTGCACGCCCTTACCTCCAGAGGACCACATGTCCTCGCCTTGAGAGGGCTACACGCCCTCACCTTGGGTACTAGTTACCCTCACCGTTGAGAGGACTACACGTCCTCGCCTTGAGAGGACTACACGTCCTCGCCATCAGAGGGCTGCACGCCCTTACCTCCAGAGGACCACATGTCCTCGCCTTGAGAGGGCTACACGCCCTCACCTTGGGTACTAGTTACCCTCACCGTTGAGAGGACTACATGTCCTCGCCTTGAGAGGACTACACGTCCTCGCCTTGAGAGGACTACACGTCCTCACTATCAGAGGGCTGCACGCCCTCACCTCCGGAGGACTATATGTCCTCGCCTTGAGAGGGCTACACGCCCTCACCTTGGGTACTAGTTACCCTCACCGTTGAGAGGACTACACGTCCTCGCCTTGAGAGGACTACACGTCCTCACCATCAGAGGGCTGCACGCCCTCACCTCCAGAGGACTACATGTCCTCGCCTTGAGAGGGCTACACGCCCTCACCTTGGGTACTAGTTACCCTCACCGTTGAGAGGACTACACGTCCTCGCCTTGAGAGGACTACACGTCCTCAGCATCGGAGGGCTGCATGCCCTTACCTCCGGAGGACTACATGTCCTCGCCTTGAGAGGGCTACACGCCCTCACCTTGGGTACTAGTTACCCTCACCGTCAGAGGACTACACGTCCTCGCCTTGAGAGGACTACACGTCCTCACCACCAGAGGGCTGCACGCCCTCACCTCCAGAGGACTATAAGTCCTCGCCTTGTGAGGGCTACACGCCCTCACCTTGGGTACTAGTTACCTTCACCTTCAGAGGACTACACGTCCTCGCCTTCAAAGGGTCATGTACCTTCAACTTCAGAGGACTACATGTCCTCGCCGTCAAAAGGTCATGTGCCTTCACCTTTGTAGGGCTACATGCCCTCACCTTCAGAGGACTACGCGTCCTCACTTTCAGTGGGCTCCATATCCACGCCTTAAGATAATTTAAGGTCCTCTGTCCTTAAAGGCTTAACCGAGACTTGCACTCCCGGTTAAGGGACCAGTAGTTTCCTTTTAACGGTTCCTGGGCCACCCCCTGATATTGGAGGAGGGCCAACTGTGCGAGCACAACCAGAGAGGGAGGCTATCACACAGCTACTATGCATATCGGGGCAAGATTTCACCCGTGCCGCTGCAAAGAGACGAGTGCGGATCATACGCACCAACATGACCACTCTTACACAGATATAGATGACATTGCTACTTAGCAACATTCTGCCCAGCGACCGCAACGCCAATCTCCCCCTGCAAAAGTATCAGTTGGTCTGTGTCGTCCCGACATGGGTAAGTATGCATATAGTTCAACTGATTTCTGATACCATCTATTGTTTGCAGGGATCGCACCCACAAGACACCCAGTGGACCCGGAAAAGTCCAACAGGGCCCTGGGGTTTCCAGCTCTGGTTACGGGCCTCTATCAGTCCTATAGGGTGCCCGTACCCCCCCGGCAAGGTTATGTCATCATAGGTAAGTATGCACATCGCTCAACTGATTTCTGATTTCATCTATTGTTTGCAGGGATCGCGCCTGCAAGACACCCAGTGGACCCGAAGAAGTCCAACAGGGTCTTGGAGTTGTCAAGCTCTAATTACGGGTCTCTGTCAGTTCTACGGAGTACCTGTAACCTCCAGCAAGGGCATCAGGCCCCCTACTAATCGAGCTTTCATCAAGAAGTACTGCGCCCCCAGGCAGGCGCAGGGCGAAACACCACAACAGCATTGGGATGGCCGGTAGCGGGCAATAGACACACCGCCACCACCTCTAGAGTTAACCTCAGCTCATCCGCAAAAAGGTTAGAGCGTTGCCTACGACACATGGCCGACCAGCAGGCGACCAAATCCAAAGCCAAAGGTAAGCAAAGTACTAGGTCCGTGACCTACAAGCCATCATGCGTCCAGCTAAAGACGTTAAAGAAGCGCTACTAGGAGGCAACCTAGTACCTTTTGAATCTATGCTGGTTATTTGATCACTTTTTATAGTAGGACGCACCTAGTTGCTCATGATCCTGGGGATTTAAATAAAACAAGCGCAAGCTCGAAAGGTAGTCATACCTCACAAAATATATATATGTATGTTTAGGTAGTGAAAATACCTTAGATATGCATGTATGTAAACAAAAAACACTTCACAAAATATATATATGTATGTTTAGGTAGAAAGATACCTTAGATATGCATGTATGTAAACAAAAAAACACTTCACAAAATTTATATATGTATGTTTAGGTAGAAAGATACCTTAGATATGCATGTATGTAAACAAAAAAAATACTTCACAAAATATATATATGTATGTTTAGGTAGAGATATACCTTAGATGTGCGTGTATGTAAACAAAAAAAAAAAATACCTCGCAAAACATATATATGTATGTTTAGGTGGCAAGATACCTTGGATATGCATGTATATAGCAAAAATACCTCACAAAAATATGCATATGTTTAGGTAGCAAAATACCTCATGAAAAAAAAAAGAAGAAAAAAAACAAACAAGAAAAAGAAATAAACAAATGATAATGATAAAAAAAAAAGAAGGAGAAAAAAGAAAAATAAGTTGTCAAGCTGAAAAACCAACATGCTTTTGAAAAGAGACGATTTCCAACTTTTCTTTGAAAAAATTCATTCATTGATCATAACCGATTTTTGAAGAAAAAAACGTGTCTACACCTGAAGGGTGAATGCTGTGAAAATTTCCCCGGACGCCCAAAATGGACTCGGATGAATGCACAAATTGATAAAAGAACATATTTTGGAAACATTGGGTTGATTTAAAATAGAGGAAATGAATCCTGAGCCCTAGCATCACATGACCATAAAAATTTGACACTTGAGTGTCC
Organism: Glycine max; assembly: GCF_000004515.6. NCBI lineage: Eukaryota > Viridiplantae > Streptophyta > Magnoliopsida > Fabales > Fabaceae > Glycine > Glycine max. Next base: position 38,688,734 of record NC_038251.2, on the reverse strand, counting down.
GCATGGGTGCATGCATGACCAGTTTTGCATAAAATTTCCAAATCATCATTTTTGCATTTGTGTCATGGAAATAATGTGGGGCATCCCTTTTTATCCTTGAACCAAACCAAACCCTGACATGTATCATGTCTAGCCATTCTACAAGCCTTGAGCCAAAATCCTGACTCACCATAAACCTTACCCTCGGAAGCAAAAAAAAAAAGGGGAAGGAAAGGGAATTTCCAATCAAAGAGAAAGCAAAAAAGGAAGGAAAGGAAATTCCCAATCAAAGGGAAAGCAAAAAAGGAAGGAAAGGAAATTCCCAATCAAAGAGTGGGAGAAAGAGAAAAAAGAAAAGAAAGGAAATTCCCAATCAAAGAGTGGGAGAAAGAAAAAGAAAAGAAAGAAAATTCCCAACCAAAGAATGGGAGAAAGTAAAAAAGGAAGGAAAGAAAGTTCTTGATCAGAGAAACTAGAAGAAATATGCAGAGAGGTCTTTGGACCGGACAATATCTGAACAATACAGAATTGTCACCAAATGAAACAAAAAAGGAAGGAAAGGAAACCACGACCTAAAATGGTCTTCTCCCTTTGATTACCAACCAAAATCCCGTGCGCTAGCGACTTTTTCGCCCCGCACTAAACAAAAACAGAAAAAGAAAAAGCCAACAAAAAAAAAAAAAAAAAATCAAAAGCCAAAAACACACAAAAGCCGAAAGAAGAAACCACCAAAAGAACCCATTCCCAAGGGAAGCCCTATTGATCCATGATCACGCATGTAATTTTTGATTTGATAGGGAATAATTTGCAAAGTCAAGTCATGACATATCTATGGTTCGGAATTAGGATGAAACACTTACCTGTGCGAGATTGATACACTTTGAGTGATTTTCTTCTATTTTTGTCGAACCCAGTGTTTCCTCTAAATGGTCATTTAGAAACGAAATGCTAACATCCAAAATCTCATTTATGGTTATGGGAGATTTCATCAGCAGACTCTCATTCCCCGGTAGACGCATTGTTTTTCACTCAAAAAGCATATGCTGCTCTAGATCAGTTGGAATATTTGTCTCTTTGCTAAAGCATGTTTGCATTTTAGTGGAGAAAACATGGAGACTTTTCAAGTCTCACAAGTTATCCAGAACTACGTAGGTCTGAGTTCCTCATTGGAGGATACGTAGGAGCAAGAGCCTCGCTTTTGTCGACCACACCGCTTTTTGTTGCCATGACTCAAGAGCTGATACGCGGAGATACCTTACGGTTATCCGCACCCCTTTGCTATGCAGACACAGTTGTGTCCGATGGCACGCAGAGACCAAGTTTGGTCATTCTGCACCCATGATACGCGGAGATACCTTACGGTTATCTGCACCCCTTTGCTAGGCAGACACAGTTGTGTCCGATGGCACGCAGAGACCAAGTTTGGTCATTCTGCACCCATGATACGCGGAGATACCTTACGGTTATCTGCACCCCTTTGCTAGGCAGACACAGTTGTGTCCGATGGCACGCAGAGACCAAGTTTGGTCATTCTGCACACATGATACGCGGAGATACATTACGGTTATCCGCACCCCTTTGCTAGGCAGACACAGTTGTGTCCGATGGCACGCAGAGACCAAGTTTGGTCATTCTGCACCCATGATACGCGGAGATACCTTACGGTTATCTGCACCCCTTTGCTAGGCAGACACAGTTGTGTCCGATGGCACGCAGAGACCAAGTTTGGTCATTCTGCACACATGATACGCGGAGATACCTTACGGTTATCCGCACCCCTTTGCTAGGCAGACACAGTTGTGTCCGATGGCACGCAGAGACCAAGTTTGGTCATTCTGCACCCATGATACGCGGAGATACCTTACGGTTATCCGCACCCCTTTGCTAGGCAGACACAGTTGTGTCCGATGGCACGCAGAGACCAAGTTTGGTCATTCTGCACACATGATACGCGGAGATACCTTACGGTTATCCGCACCCCTTTGCTAGGCAGACACAGTTGTGTCCGATGGCACGCAGAGACCAAGTTTGGTCATTCTGCACACATGATACGCGGAGATACCTTACGGTTATCCGCACCCCTTTGCTAGGCAGACACAGTTGTGTCCGATGGCACGCAGAGACCAAGTTTGGTCATTCTGCACCCATGATACGCGGAGATACCTTATGGTTATCCGCACCCCTTTGCTAGGCAGACACAGTTGTGTCTGATGGCACGCAGAGACCAAGTTTGGTCATTCTGCACACATGATACGCGGAGATACCTTACGGTTATCCGCACCCCTTTGCTAGGCAGACACAGTTGTGTCCGATGGCACGCAGAGACCAAGTTTGGTCATTCTGCACCCATGATACGCGGAGATACCTTATGGTTATTCGCACCCATTCTTTTGCTATCTGTAAGACAGAACGCTTGATAGCATGCAGGGGCTGACACAGTCTTCTGCACCTTTTTTTCCTCCGGGAACAACAAAGTCATTTACATGCGGAAATTTCATGGTCGCCCGCGACTCTCGTCAACCGAGAGGAGCGAAATTAGTGTCATACACTGATTTTCGGGGACCTTTGCTTGATGACATGCGACCATTCTTTGGTCCTTGTGAGGTGCTTGGCACCCATCATTAGGCAATTTGTGAAATTCTGGGAACAACAAGTCATTTGCATGTGGAGATTTTATGGTCACCCGCGACTCTCGTCAAATCGAGAGGGACGAAATTAGTGTCTTATCTTTACTTTTCTTTTATCTCCAATAAAAGACAAGTAAAGAGGGGCAACTGTCATACCCTAATTTCGTCCGGGGACCTTTGCTTGATGACATGCGACCATTCTTTGGTCCTTGTGAGGTGCTTGGCACCCATCATTAGGCAATTTGTGAAATTCCAGGACATGCCAAAAAACCAAAAAAAAATATTGATGTACAATCCGTAAGTTTCCGTGACACACCGGAAATCAAATGGAAGCATCGTTACATAATTAAGTGAGGTTCCGTAACATTCCGTAAGGCAAAAAGGGGATGATTATGTAATCCGCAAGGTTCCGTAACATTACGGAAAGAAAACAAGTATCGTTACGAAATTCGTAAGTTTCCGTAACTTTACGAAAAAAGAATCACCAAAAAACAGCAGAGGGGGGTGTACTTAGTAAAAATGGGGGTGCAAATAGCACCCAGGCCCACTTGGGCCCTCCAGAAGATTCCTCCAGAAGGCGGTTGCTTCTGGAGGAAGCAACCCTGCTCGCCTGGGCGAGCTGGGCGGTAACCACCTCCCCTATTTTGCTATAAATAGGGGAGGAAATGAAGAAGAAAGGGACCCAGCCCCTTTGGCACTTCTCTCTCTTTCGAATTTGCTTGGAAAAATTATTTCCGTGAAGAAAATCTAAGCCGAGGCGCTTCCGAAACGTTTCCGTAACGTTTTCCGTGAGGAATCTCGCAAAGGTTTGAACCGTTCTTCGACGTTCTTCATTCGTTCTTCATCGTTCTTCGATCTTCAACGGGTAAGTACCTCGAACCAAGCTTTTCGATTCATTCTATGTACCCGTAGTGGTCCACATTGTGTTTCGTGCATTTTTATTCTCATTTTGTTTACTTTTTATACCCCCTGTTGACGTGCTTAAGCCATTTTACTTAAGTCATTTCTCGCTTAACTTAAAAATAAAATAAATTTCCACCGAACGTTTGAATTGTATTATCCATTAACTTCGGTTAAAATAAATTCCGACCGTTCGGTCATGCCGTAACCACGTTGGAAATCAAAAAGAGGTAAAAAATAATATAATAATCAAAAAATATCTTTTTAGTAAAATAAAGCGGAAAATCAATCGGACGTTTTCTCTTTGGGATTTCTCATTCTTAATCGAATTGATTAATAACTAAAGTGAAATTAAGGCTAAAATCAACTCGCCTAGTCAAGCTCGTCCACAAAAATAGGCTTTTGAAGTTTGTCATTTCAATTTCTCACTAAGTAAAAATGGATCATTTTTAAGGTCCAACGCCTTAAAATGATCACCTCTTAAAATCAAAAAGAATCACTTGATAAGCAAGAACTACGTAGGTCTGAGTTCCTCATTGAGGATACGTAGGAGCAAAAGCCCCACTTTTGTCGACCACCCCAAGAGATCGTTAATGGTCCAATGCCTTAACGTTTCTCTCCTTTCAAAAACAAGAGATCGTTAATGGTCCAATGCCTTAACGTTTCTCTCCTTTCAAAAACAAGAGATCGTTAATGGTCCAACACCTTAACGTTTCTCCCCTTTCAAAATCAAAAGACCATTTAATGGTTCAACACCTTGAATGACCTTTTGTTCAATAAAAAACATATTTTGCAAAAAAAGACAAAAATAACTTAACCAAACACTTTGTTTCGAAAGAACTACGTAGGTCTGATTTTCTCATCCCAAATTGAGGAATACGTAGGAGCAAAGGGAAACACCCTTGTCGACCACAAAAAGAGAAAAATATAAAAAGGGTATAAAGGATATAAGAACATAAAAGGGAACATAAAAATCAAAGTCATGTTTGCACATTCGATTAAAGGCTGCCGTCCCTTGGGACGGACGTGTGGGGTGCTAATACCTTCCCCGTGCGTAAATACAACTCCCGAACCTTTCACTTAAAAGTTCGTAGATCGCGTCTTTTCCGGTTTTTCCGACGTTTTCCTCAAATAAACGTTGGTGGCGACTCCGCGCGTATTCCTTTCGTGGAACACGCATCCCGCGAGTCACGCGTCGCCCTCCCGCCGAAGGGTAGGTTGCGACAAGTTTCTTTGAGATTGGACATGCAAGTTAACTAAAAGACAGTGAATAATGATGATTTTCACAAGGGTGGACGCTCTCTGGTTTTAGCATGTTGGAGCTAGATAAAATAGAACATTTTCTCTTGGATTGTGAATGATATTGAATATTGTTGAGTCCTTTAACATATTGATCCTGTCCACTTGTCAAAAACTCATTAGAACATCTATAATTTATACTTATTGTTATTCATCAACATCTAAGGTGGATGAGACGAATGGTCGTCCAGACCTAACACTATTGACTGCAACTTTATTGTACTTTTTCTAACACATGTAAAGTGAAGTAGCAACTAAGATTGCTACTTTGAATTTAACAAAGTAGTAATTCTTATTTGCTACTTCATTGTACTTTTCAAGCGCACATAACGTGAAGTAGTAAATAAGAATTGCTACTTCTTTGTTAACATCAAAGTAGCTATTCTTATTTTCTCTGTCATTTACTTTGTCTAACACCCACAGTTTGTACTTTTCAGGCGCACATAAAGTGAAGTAGTAAATAAGAATTGCTACTTCTTTGTTAACATCAAAGTAGCTATTCTTATTTTCTACGTCATTTACTTTTTCTAACACCCACAGTGAGGATGAACTCGCATTAGCTAATTTAATGGGACATGCTAACCTCGTGGGTGAAGGTGTAATTTGCATAAACGACTCTTCCACCTACAAATATAGTTATTTTCTCATTTTCTTCACGCATTCAACAAATATAGCTTTTCCACCTTAATATTTTGTTGTTCCCACCTTAATATTTTGTTGTTCTGTAGGTACATTGATAACAATTACGGTTGCTCTAATTGTAGCATTTGTGTATATGAATGGAGGATATAATGGTGATGAGGTTTTGACATTTAAAGGAACAAAGAGAGTAATTAAGATTAGACGTGGTGTTAGCTTTGATGTATTAAAGAGGAAGATTCATAGTTGATGATAATGATGGAAAATATGCCGCATTGCATATACATGATGATGATGTAGAAATCATGATTAGTGCTTTTGATCAACAAAATGGCAGGGCAATAATAGAAATGAATGTTGAAGTAGACACTGTCAGTTATTCTAATATCCCATTACCAGGTGGTGCAGTTAGTTCTCGCATGTCAAGTGGGCCAAACTTATCATGCAATGATTGACAAACATTAACAATTATGCAAAGAGTTGTGTTTTCAGATGATGATGACAACTATATTATGTCTAACTCATTTACCAAGGAAACATCTAAGGAGGAAGATGAAATTGATGGTGATTTTTTTGACACAAATGACAAAGCAATGTCTATTGAGACAAGTTAGCTTCTCGAACCATTTTCAATATCTGAATGTAAAGAAGGTATGTTTACTTTTAGTTACTCATTTTTTAAAAATAAATAAATGTATGCTTTATTAATTTGGTAGTTTAGTGTTTTTGGTTTATGACATTTTGAATATTTAATGTAGTGTTACTTTAGTTTGTTAAAGTTTTTATGCTATTTAGTCATATTTTCTTCATGAGTCTTATATGATAAAATATTTATATACTCTAACTACCTTTTCATATTAACATAAATTTCTTTGAGGATGAAGTCAAAGGTCACCTTGGAATGATGCATCCCATTATTTGTACATTAATTGGAGTCTCCCTAATCATGAAGATATTTTGGGTGAAGATGTGCATGATTCATGGAATATTATAGAAGAATTGAACAAAGGATTAAAAAAATGCCTTGATCCAATATTCTCTAAACATACACCAAAATTAGTCTATTGTTAAATCAAAATCAAAGAAATACATTGTTATTTGCCCAAACATGGAGGATGGGTGTTGTTCGGTCGCGACAAGTGCACCGAATCACGCAAGTAGTATAAAATGGTAAGAACTGAGTATCGAACTCTCGGGGAACTTGTGTTACTTGGTAAAGCTATTTCAGTAAATAGGTGTCTAGTATGAAAAGAGATGTGTGGATTATGCACAGGTATGTAAACTAACTATTAAAAGGAAAATCACGTGAGTAATGATGTGTAAAGACAAGTATACAATACGTTGGTCTTCCTAATAGGTGCCTGATGTTAAAAGGATATTCTCTACTTAACAATGCTCATGTGTTCTATGGTGTCTCCTGAAATGCTAAACCCTAATTTCTCATGATAGTCTAGCCTAATCCTGATCAGGCATCGTCCATAAATTTCTCTTGTTGGACTAAACTCGACCATAACCGCATTAAGACAAACAAACAACAACTAGGTTACCGTACCCTGATCCCTCGTGATAATACGATAAACTAGCCCCGTCCTATCAAGTTCTAAGAATCAGACTAGTTTCCACTGTTGAATGATCCTAAAAACACATGCATCTATGTTATCAAGGCAAAAGCATGGTAGAATGAAGTTCTGATAGCACAGTGAACACACAAAACATCATTAAATAGATATACAAGTATTTACATCAAGTACCTACAAGGAAGAACCAATAGAGGATTTAGCTCTCCATAACTGGGAAGCTTCCTTTACAACAAAGAGAAGAGAAAGATGAAGCATTGAAGAAATACAAGTGGTGAGGATGTCTCCTCCACCTCTAGAACCTCACAATCACTCACAAACTCATCTCAAGCTCTCATGACGACTTCCTCTTCAAGCTCGGTTCTCTGCAGGTAAGGAAGTACCATATCCTGTGGTACCTTCCAAGAAAGAGAAGGACCGTCATTTGGCGAGATTTTTGGATATTTTCAGGAAACTGGAAATAACCATGCCCTTCGGAGAAGCTTTACAGCAAATGCCACTCTACTCCAAATTCTTGAAGGATATGTTAACAAGGAAACATAAGTATATTCACCAAGAAAACATCATAGTGGAAGGAAATTGTAGTGCTGTGATTCAAAAGATCCTTCCACCCAAGCATAAAGACCCTGGGAGTGTAACTATTCCTTATTCAATTGGAGAAGTCACTGTGGGAAAGGCTCTTATTGACCTGGGAGCCAACATTAATTTAATGCCACTCTCCATGTGCAGAAGGTTGGGAGAGTTGGAGATCATGCCCACTAGGATGACTTTACAACTTGCTGATCGTTCCATTACCAGACCATATGGAGTAATTGAAGATGTGCTGGTCAGAGTGAAACATTTTATCTTCCCGACAGACTTTGTAGTAATGGATATCTGTGAAGATACTGACATTCCTGTAATATTGGGAAGGTGTTAGTCGATGAGTATGACTAACTTTTGTGTATAAAACTTGTGTAAATTGTATCAAACTTTCCCAATTTATGGTTGTTTTGTAGTATTATAAGTACTTTCTATTAAGTATAGGTAATAGACACTTAATACTTCTATTTTGTGTATTTAATAATCAAATTCTCTCATTTTCAGGTGAATTAGGCGATTTGGCAAAGTGCCATTTTTCACCTCCTCGCTAAGCCAATCTGCTGGCTTAGCGAGCGTCCACTAAGCGCAACACTTAGTGGCTATGCCCGAGGAAGGATCTGGAAGAAGATGAGTTGTACAGGTTCGCTGAGCGCAACGCTTCATCTCATCAAGCACACCACTTCAGCCTATCTGCTAAGTGAGAAAAGAGCGTTAAGAGAAAATTCACTAATGTGCGCTAAGCGGATCATAAAGTCCCTAAGTGCGTGAGCACGAACAAAGCCACCTATTTAAGCTTGAAATCAGATTTTGTGAAGAGTTTGGGCCGGGATTCAGAGCTTTGCATGTCTAGAGATTCTAGAGAGAGAAAGGTCCAAGTTCCAGAGAGTTTTGAGAGATTTTGCTGTGTGAAGATCTGTAGAGACTAGAGTTTCAATTAGGAGCCGTTCTGAGAGCTTGAGATGAGTTTGTGAGTGATTGTGAGATCCTAGAGGTGAAGGAGACATCCTCACTACTTGTATTTTTGCAATCTTTCATTTTGTTCTTCTCTTTGTTGTAAAGAAGTGTAATACCCTAATTTCGTCCGGGGACCATTGTTTGATAGCCTGCAACTTTTGCTTGACCGCTTCAAGGTACTTAACACCCATCGTTAGGCAATCCGTGAAGTTCCGCGACATGCCAGAAGTCGAAAGGGAGCATTGTCGCACAATCTGTAAACTTCCGCAACATTCCGGAAGTCAAAGAGGGGATTATTGCATAATCCGTAAGGTTTCGCGACATTACGGAAAGAGAATAAGTGTCGTTATGTAATTCGTAAAGTTCCGTAATGTTACGGAAAAGGAATCAGCAAAAAAAGGCAAAAGGGGGGTGTATTTAGTAAAATTAGGGGTGCAAATAGCAATTTTCAAATCTGGGCCCTGCTAGAGGATTCTGGGCATTTCCTTGCTTAAGGTGGAAGCAACCTAGCTCACCTGGGTGAGCTGAGCTCGCTTGGGTGAGCTGAGCTCGCTTGGGTGAGCTGGGCGGCAACCACCTTCCCCGTTTTGTTAAAAAAATTGCTTCTGGGCTTCCAGGACTTCTGTAATGCTTTCGTAAAATTCCCATAACCCTAAATAAGCATATTTCACTTAATATGGGTGAGAAGGAAGAGAAAAAAAAGTTGAAATTCAAGTCCTATATGCTTCTATAAGGCTTCCGTAACTTTTCCGTAAATTACGAAAGAAGGGGGGGGGGGGGGTGAAGTTATCAAAACGAGTGGGGGTGCATATAGCAATTTTCGAAATTTTGAATTTGGGCCTTCCAGAGTATTTTCCAAGTTGGGTTGCTTCCAGAAGCAACCCAGCTCGCCTGGGCAAGCTGGGTGGCAACCTCCTCCCCTTTTTTCCTATAAATAGGCGAAAGGGGGTTGTTCCAATGATCCCTCATCCCCCTGGCTATGCATTTCAGCTGTTTTGGGTGAAAAAAATTGTTTTCGTGAAGAAAATCCAAGCTGAGGGGCTTCCGTAACGCTTCCAAGACGTTTCCGTGAGCAAATCCGTGAAGGTTTTCCGTCGTTCTTCACCGTTCTTCATTCGTTCTTCGTTCTTCAACGGGTAAGTTTTCGAATCCGTTATCTCGCTTAATAAATGATAAAATGAATTTCAACCGATCATTTGTGTTGTAATCTTATTTAATCATTGTTAAAACAAAATCTAACCGATCGTTCACATTGTAACCTCGGTTAAACCAAAAAAAGCAAAATAATAATAAAATAATCAAAATATCTTGAAAAATAATAATAAAATAATCAAAATATTTTTGAATAAAATAATCAAAAAAATCAATCGGACGTTTTTCTTTGGAATTTTCCTTGGATCAATTGACTAATAACCAAAGTGAAACTAAGGCTAAAATCAGCTCATAAATCAAGTTTTGTCCACAAATCACTTTAAAACCGTTTTAAGGTCCAACGCCTTAAACGATCCTCTTTGCTTTTATCGGTTAACATGGACCGTTCAAAAGCATGAAATCAACATGTAACTTTACCGCTTTTGCAAGAACTACGTAGGTCTGATTTCATCATCACAATTGAGGATACGTAGGAGCAAAAACCCCGCTTTTGTCGACCACCCCAAGAGATCGTTAATGGTCCAACGCCTTAACGTTTATCACCTTTCAAAATCAAAAGATCGTTTAATGGTCCAACACCTTAAATGACCTTTTGTTCAGTCGAAATATATCTTGCAAAAAAAGATAAAAGCAACTTAACCAACGTTCAGTTCTCAAAGAACTACGTAGGTCTGATTTCCTTATCACAATTGAGGAATACGTAGGAGCAAGGGAAACACCCTTGTCGACCACAAAAAGATAAAAAAATACAAAAAGCGTAAAAAAACATAAAAACGTAAGAAAGGGAAAATAAAACAATTTGAAGTCATCTTTGCACACTTGATTAAAGGCTGCCGTCCTTTGTGACGGACGCGTGGGGTGCTAATACCTTCCCCGTGCGTAAATACAACTCCCGAAACTTTCACACTTAAAGTTCGTAGACCACACCTTTTCCGATTTTTCCGACATTTTTCCTCGAATAAACGTTGGTGGCGACTCCGCGCATTTTCTTTTCTTGGAAGACGCACCCGTGAGCCCTCGCGTCGCGCTCCCGCCAAAGGGTAGGTTGCGACAAGAAGGCTTTCTGGTTATGGAAAGCTAAATCCTGTGTTGGATTTTCCCTGTAGGTACTTGATGTAAATATATTTCTATCTATTTAATGATGTTTTGTGTGTTCTCTGTGCTATCTGCTTTTCACTCCAGTATGCCTTTACCTTGATCACGTAGATGCATGCTTTGTTAGGGTCATTCAACAGTGGAAACTGGTCTGATTCTAAAGTCCTTGATAGTACAGGGCTAAGTTGTCGTACTATCACGAGGAATCGGGGTGCAATAATTTAGTTGTGTATGGGTGTCTTAATGTGGTCTTGGTTGAGTTTAGTCCAACAAGAGGAATCTGCGGATGATGCTTGATCAGGATTAGGCTAAACTATCATGAGGAATTAGGGTTTAATATCTCAGAAGACACCATAGGAACACATGAGCATTGTTAGATAGAGTATATCTTTTTAGCATCAGGCACATATTAGGAAGGCCAACGTGTTTTCTACTTGTTTTTACACATCATTTCTCTCGCGTGATTTTCCTTTTTGCATAGATAGTTTACACACCTATTCATATTCACACTTATCTTTACACACCGGACACCTATTTGCTGAAATAGCTTACCAAATAACACAAGTTCCCCAAGAGTTCGATACTCGGTTCTTACCATTTTATACTACTTGTGCGATCCGGTGCACTTGCTAGAAGCGAACAAGTTTTTGGTGCCGTTGCCGGGGAACTTCTTTTTATTTGGGAAGTTAGTTCGTTTTTAGGTGTCTATTCTTTATTTGTTATTCTTTGATTGTTTTTGTGAATATTTGTTCTTAATTCCTATTTGTCTTCTCTTGTTAAACTGGATAACCGCTGTTCTATTAGTATTCTGCATGTATAGACTCTCCTACAAGTGATATAGTTATTCCTAACTAAGGCAACTCTTTCACTGCTATATCATGAAGATTATTATCTCGATTCCATTAATGAATTGTGATTTAGCTAGAGGAGAGCATCACAAGGACAATTGTTATTTTTATTCTATAAATAACTTTGACCGGAGACAGGAACCGGTCATGTATGACTACCATGAGAAAGAAAGAGCCCTTGATTTTGAAAGTATTTTGGCAGACTTCATGGCATATCAAGCTAGCTTTAAAGGTTACTGTTATTCTATGCAACAACAGGGAACTAAATTTGAAAGGGACTATTCTTCTGCAGATTATCAACGGGAGTCACAATGGCAACCTGATTATCAAAATGAAGCAGAAAGAGGTTCCAATCTGGATAAATTGTTGATGCAATTGAAGGAAACAAATAAATTAACTCAACAAGCACTCCAAAGTGTAGAAATCCAGGTTGGTGAGCTAGTAAAAGAAGTGACTCAATTTATATCTAGACGAGAAAAATACTTTGTAGAGGTTGAAGCTCAAAAGGAAAGCCCTGTAAAAGAGCATGAGTCAAGAGAAAAAGATGAGGAACAAGCACAACAACAATGGGAGAAGTACTCAACAGTAGAAAACAATCAAGAAAGTATTTTCCAAATCAATAACCTTCCTCATCAACAGATTGACAAGAAAAGAAGGCAAGGAAAGCATGAGGAAACCTTAAATGCCATTCTTTCTTTAATCACTAACACTTCTCCTAAAATGATTTGGAATGTACTTCCAGACTACATGAAGTTCATGGAATTTCTAGCTAAAAGGTGAAACTGCAAGGAAGATGTGTTCTATGTGACTTTCATGCCACCTTGAAGGCATTAAGCTATGCGTCAAGCTAATGATGTTAAAGAAGCGCTTCCTGGGAGGCAACCCAGGTTTAATTTCTATTATCTTTGTTTTTCATGCATTATATCATGTGGAACTTGCTTTATAATCTGTACAGTGGAGTATATCAGCTTATCCTTGAATGTTAGATATAAGGGTTTTAAGTTGTTGAGGAAGGGACTGAAAAATAACTTAGAAAACATTTTCTGAAAAATAGTCCTTTTGCTAAGCGCAAGCCTCGTGCTAAGCGTATCTTTGTTCATGCGCTAAGCTGAGAGTCTAAAGCACTTAGCACCCAACGCTTGCATCTGAGGCTGATTTGGTCTGCTAAGCTGGCCAAGGCTGAGCTAAGCCAATTTCAATTCCATCTGAGTTCGGCTAAGCGACAGCCTAACCGCTAAGCCCATTATACACTTTGGCTAAGTGCGAGCTGTTTCCGCCAAGCTCAGTTTTTTGCGGCCAGAACTAGGGTTCATGAAGCTAAGCACCAATCATGGTGGCTAAGTTGAATTCCTTGCGACAATGTGAAGCTCTAAGCGAGTCCTTATCAGCTAGGCGCATGCTCCTCTATACTTAAGATGCATCATTTAAGCTAAGCCGGTCAGAGCCTGGCTTAGCGAAAGTTGCAGCTTTTCTGTTCTGCAAACCTCGCTAAGTGGTCTTATCCTCATGCTAAGCCAAGACCGTGTGCAAAAAAAAAAAAAGAAACTGATTTTGAATTTAAAACATTGGCTAAGCGCGCGGATCCGCTAAGTGAGCCTCGTTGAGAAACCAAATGTCTCTCTGGCTCGCTTAGCGCAGTTGTCCGCTAAGTGAGAGTGTCAAAAACTGCTTAAGTGAGTGTAACAACAGTTACACTCACACTTGCCAGATTTCGGAAACTTCGTCTCTGCATTCTCTCTCTCCAAAAATTCGCACATTTTGCATCTGTGCTTTCTTTTTTCATTATCAACTTCGAAGCAACAACCATACACCATCCAAGTAAGTTCCTTGGTTCCTTTTCTCTTTTTCTTGTCTAAACTTTAGGATAGAAGACTTCACTTGTAGTTTTAGATTTTTAGGGTTTTAATGTTTTGTTAGAATTAGTTTAAGATTAGGACTATATACGCTTGTATACTGTATTGAGTATGATGCACACATTGCATGTCTGATATGCCTTTTAGAGTCTTGAAAAGTGCAAGAAAACGAACTACGTTTTCTGCATTTTCTGAAAAACACGATGAACTCACTAAGCAAGCATGCTGAGCTAAGCGAGTTCATCAGTACACATTGTATATAGGCCTTTGAGGATGAACACTCATCCTCTTGTTGAACTACCTGTGGCTAAGTGAGGCTGAATCGCTAAGCCCAGGTAACTTAGACAATTTTTTGTTGATAGCCGCATGCTAAGCCGAGCTTTCCTGGGCCAAGCCCGATTTGTTGCTGCATCCGCTGAGCTAAGCGAGCTTCGCTCGCTAAGCTCCCAATACATAGTGAAATTTTTGAGGAGTTGGTGCTGCTAAGCGCAACCTTTAAGGAGTTTAGCGCATATCCTTGCGGCAGATGTTCAGCTTAGCGGGCACTTTCCAGCTAAGCCAATTCTGCAGAAGCTGAATTTCTACAACTTCTGCTAAGCGGCTCCACATGTCGCTAAGCGGTAGTGTTTTTTTTTTTTTTTTTACAAAGGCCAGCTAAGCAGACCATGTCTCGCTAAGCGGCCAGTGTCTTTTTCAGTTTTGATTTTTAATAAATTGTGTCCTGATTAATTGTTTGGTTTCTTTATTTGCAGATGGCTTCTAGGAAACGTAAAAGTATTGGTTCAAGACCCACAACGCAGTATGACACCAGATACACAGATAATGTCCTGGGGAGAAACATTTTACCAGAGAGGAAAGTAGAGATATATCACCCTGAGCTAGATGAGTTTAAGGCTGAATTGGAGAGGGGTAATTTCCATAAATGCCTCACCAATTTAGTCGATGGGAGCATAGACCTAGCTTTGGTGAAAGAATTCTATGCAAATTTATACAGTTCTGAGGACCATCCACCAAAGCAGTCCAGAGTCAGAGGTCATTTGGTGAAGATTGATGCTGATAGTCTCAACACATTCTTGGAGACACCTGTGGTATTAGCTGAGGGGGAGACCTTGCCCGCTTACTCCAGATACTGCAGGTTGCCTATAGACTACAGAGAGATAGAGGCTGCCTTATGCATACCTAGCTGAGGGTTCTTCTTGAACTCTGAGGGCCATCCTGGGAAGATTCTTAGGAAGGATCTGACTACACTAGCTTAGGTGTGGAGTGTCCTCTCATACTTCAACTTGGCCCCCACGAGCTAGGCTAATCTTTGGCCTAGTCTCTTGCTTGGATATGAACATAGGAGCCCTGATCTCTGGCCTGATGACCTCTATAGCCCAATCTAAAACTTCTAGACTTGGCAAAGTGCTATTTTTCACCTCCTCGCTAAGCCAATCTGCTGGCTTAGCGAGCGTTCGCTAAGCGCAACACTTAGTGGCTAAGCACGAGAAAGGATCTGGAAGAAGATGAGCTGTACAGGTTCGCTGAGTGCATCACTTCATCTCATCAAGCGAAAATTCACTAATGTGCACTAAGCGGATCATAATGTCGCTAAGCGCGCAAGCACGAACAAAGCCACTTATTTAAGCTTGAAATCAGATTTTGTGAAGAGTTGGGGCTGGGATTCAGAGCTTTGCAAGTTGTCGCAACCTACCCTTCGGCGGGAGGGCGACGCGGGGCTCACGGGTGTGTCTTCCATGGGAGGAAAATGCGTGGAGTCACCACCAACGTTTATTCGAGGAAAACGTCGGAAAAACCGGAAAGGTGTGGTCTATGAACTTTAAGCGTGAAAGGTTCGGGAGTTGTTTTTATGCACGGGAAAGGTATTAGAACCCCACGTGTCCGTCACAAGGGATGACAGCCTTCAATCAAGTGTGCAATATCATGTCTTCGATTTGTTTTATTTTCCCTTTTTTACGTTTTTATGCCTTTTGTATTTTTTATCTTTTTGTGGTCGAAAAGGGTGTTTCCCTTGCTCCTACGTATCCTCAATTGCGATGAGGAAATCAAACCTACGTAGTTCTTTTAGAACTGAATGTTGGTTAAGTTGTTTTTATCTTTTTTTGCAAGATATATTTTAACCGAACAAAAGTCGTTTAAGGCGTTGGACCATTAAACGATCTTTTGATTTTTGGAAAGGAGAGAAAAGTTAAGGCATTGGACCATTAACGATCTCTTGGTTTTTGAAAGAAGAGAAACGTTAAGGCGTTGGACCATTAACGATCTCTAGGGGTGGTCGACAAAAGTGGGGTTTTGCTCCTACGTATCCTCAATTGCGATGAGGAACTCGGACCTACGTAGTTCTTGCAAAAGTGGTAAAATTACATGTTGATTTTATGTTTTTGAACGGTCCATGTTAACCAATAAAAAAAAAGAGGACCGTTTAAGGCGTTGGACCTTAGAACGATTTTTTGTGATTTTTGCGGACAAGCTTGATTTGTGAGTTGATTTTAGCCTTAATTTCACTTTGGTTATTAGTCAATTCATTCAAGGAAACTTCCAAAGAAAAACGTCCGATTGATTTTTTTGATTATTTTATTCAAAGATATTTCGATTATTTTATTATTATTTTGCTTTTTTTGGTTTTAAACGTGGTTATGGCGTGAATGATCGGTTGGATTTTATTTTAACAGAGATTAAACGATATTACAACTCAAATGATCGGTGGAAAATTCGTTTTATTTTCTATTAGGCGAGAAAACGACTTAAATAAATGGTTAAAGCACGTCAAAAGGGGATACGGAAAACAAACGAAATAAAAATAAAAGCACGCGAAACAAGTGGGGACCACTAAGGGTGCATTGAATGAATTGAAAGATCGGATTTCGAGAACTTACCGGTTGAAGATCGAAGAACGATGAAGAACAAACGAAGAACGATGAAGAACGGTGAAGAATCTTCACGAAATCGCTCACGGAAACGTCTCGGAAGCATTATGGAAGCGCCTCGGCTTGGATTTTTTCCACGAAAACAATTTTCCTCACTAATTTCGAGAGAATCCTAAATACTAGAAGGGCTGAACATTTTTACTCTGCCCTCTTTCCCCTATTTATAGGAGAAAAGAGGGAGGTGGTTGCCGCCCAGCTTGCCCAGGCGAGCTGGGTTGCTTCCCCCCGAAGGCACCGCGTTCTGTTGGAACCCCCTGGAAGGCCCAAGTGGGCCTAGTTTCTATTTGCATCCCCCTTTTTACTAAATACACCCCCTTTTGTGTTTTTTTTTTTGCTGATTCCTTTCTGAAATGTTACGGAACTTCACGGATTACATAACGACACCCATTTTCTTTCCAGAAATGTTGCGAAATTTTATGGATTACGCAACAATGCCCTTTTTGACTTCCAGAATATTACAGAACTTTACGGATTGCGCAACAATGCTTCTTTTTGACTTCTGGAATGTCGCGGAAATTTACGGATTACCTAATGATGGGTGTTAAGTACCTCGAGGAGGTCAAGCGAAGGTTGCATGCCACCAGACAATGGTCCCCGGACGAAATTAGGGTATGACTATTGCCCCTCTTTACTTATCTTTTATTGGAGATGAAAGCAAAGTAAAGATAAGACAAAAATTTCGTTTGAGTGGAACATTATTCGGCCAGTCAATATCTCGACCAGTGGAACCTGTCATTCAAAAAGAAAAGCATCAGAAATGTCAACAAAACTTCAGTTTCTTTGAAAGCGATAAAATGGGACAACCACGACACTTCCCCATGCCATCGCACTCGATCGCCCCTGCCCAGTAGAGAAGAATCTCGTGCGTCGTCGGGCTTGAATGTCTCCGGACGACGAGAGTAAAAACCTGTAAAAATTTTAAGAATAATCAGAATCGGACGACCAACGTCATCCTGATACCGTTGAATTCGTTCGCCTCGGTTGAAAAAAGGTGCGGATGACCATAAGGTACCCCCGCCTATCACCTGGCTCCATTGGTCAGGATGACAAAAGGTGCAAAAAATGATGCTCAGTCTCTACGCATCAACGGGCTCGTTTTCCCCTAATTGACGAAAGGTACGGATAACCATACGGTACCCTCACATGTCACCTGACTTCATGGGTCAAGATGATAGAAACCATTTGTACAGATAGCCACTTGGGTGTCTCCGCCTGCCACCTAACTTCACGTGTTAGGATTAACAGAAATCGTTTGGGCGGATAATCACTTGTGTATCTCCGCGCGT
The DNA here is from genome assembly GCF_000004515.6 of Glycine max. Lineage (NCBI taxonomy): Eukaryota > Viridiplantae > Streptophyta > Magnoliopsida > Fabales > Fabaceae > Glycine > Glycine max. The sequence goes on along the minus strand of NC_038251.2, from coordinate 38,671,016 downwards.
CACTTGACTTCACGGGTCAGGATGACAGAAAGCGCGGAAGACGACGTTTATCTCCGTGTGTCAATAGGTTTGTTGGCCCTGATTGACAAAAGGTGCGGATAACCATACGGTACCCCCGCGTGTCAACGGGCGTGCTGCCTCGGGATGACAAAAGGTGCGGATAACCATACAGTACCCCCGCGTGTCATCGGGCTTGCCGCCTGTAACATCCTGGAAATTTCTATCCGGAATTTTTGGAAACGATGTATTTTGAATGATTATATATATAAGTATTATTCAGTGTCTATGCCTATATGTTCTTGGTAGAAATAGGAATAGTGGGGGGGCAAGATATGCGGGTTGGACTAATTAAGGGAGAGAAATCCATAACTGGGAGGTTATGGGTTAATTCTTAATTAATTAGTTAAAAATCATCGTGTTGTGTGTGACTTAGAATTTAACGAAACCAACCTCTAAACCACGCTCGGGGTTTCATTCTGAGCGTTTTGATATATATATTGCTTGCTTTCGAAAACTGGCCCCGGCGGATGCAGAGAAACGCGAGAAACTGGAATCAGAGAAACGACACGCAAACCGAGGCAGGATTTTAGCGTTTCAAAGGTCAGATTTTTCTCACTTTTGTGACTGAGTATGGGTCACAGTCAAAAAGAGAAAGTGGGCCCTTTTTGCTCCAATCAAATAGGGACATGTGGCAGAGCTTGAATAAAATAATAAGAAAAGAGGAAAAAGCCTTTTAAACACCAAAAAGCAACTCTCTCTCTCTTCACTCAGCAGAAAACATTGCAGAAGCCTTCTCTCTCCCTCTCCCTCACGTTGCCTTTCTTCTCCCTCATTCTCCATTGAAGCTCCACACAAAGCTCCAACCTTTGGCCATCATTTTTGCCCCAAATCGTGAAAGGAGAGCATTTTCGGGGTCGTGAAGTGCGTGGCTACGAGTGGGACTTCGAAATTTCAGGTTTGGGTGGACTTCTTTCTCTCTTAAATTTCGTGGGTATGGGGTTTTGGGAGATATGATGGGTGGTTTTGTTAGTTTTCTGCTGTGTGATGATTATTTGTGAAGGCATTTGCTGAAAACTTGTTGAAATCGCCATGTTTGGATGAGTTAGACATACCCATTCTGTTTTAGGGTTTTTGTGATGATGTTTGTGATGTTTATATGCTGAAATTGCTGATGGAAATCTGTTAGAGACGAAGGGTAGAACTAACCCAAGGTTAGAAAGTGAGAATGTGATGTTATGAGTGGAAAAAGGGTGAGACTTTGAGAGTTGGAGGCTAAGTCTGAATTCTGTGGTAAATGGAGGTTAAAGTGAGTTCATACTAGCTTGAAATGTCATTTAGGATATGTGAGAAAGCTTGGACTGTGCTAGAGAGAAAAACAAATGACCAAAGTGAACCAAGAGCCATTTCTAGGGCAAAATTGGGTGTTGAAGAGTCAAATTTTGATTCGGTGGAAATTTAGGTGTAAATCCAGTTTGAGCAAGTTTAGATTGATGTTATAGACTTGTGTGAGGTGAGAGTTTGCTCCAAATTTACCTCATTCTAAATTCCACCTTTCAAACCTAGAAAAGCCATTGAATTGAGGGGTTTTGGACACCTAGATTCTGTGTTGCTGTGTTTTGAAGCTTGATTTTGGGTTAGACATGATTGATACATGAATTGGGACTTGTAGGAATTGATTTGGGCAAGATTGGATGAGGGGAAGTGGGGTTTTCGAAATATACTCTTTGTGCAGATTTTGCTGTAAAATTGTGCAGCAGAATTCTGCACAAGTGCAGAAAAATCCATGTATTTTGCTGGTTGTGGAAAGAGTAATGTAAAATGAGTTCTGGACGTTTGCTAGTAGATCCCAACGGTCAAAATGTAGGCTTATGCACTATGGACTTCCAGTAAAATTTTGGAGTCGATCCAACGGTTAACAAATTGGATCGAAGGAATTGTTACTGGGGTCTTTGAGTGGGGAAAAGCTGTGATTTTTGGTTGGTGTGTTGAGCAGAGTTTTCTGCCTTTACTCTGTTTTGCTTGGCTGTGATAGCTTGTGCTGTTTGAATGTTGTTTTGCTTGGATGTTGTGGAAGCTTGGGAGGATTGATGGGGACCCGGTGTTGAGAGAAACGAGGATATGGGCTACGTGGGAGTACGTGAGCTCAGATGGAGGTGGGCAACAGGGGATGGTGGGTTTATGCGCGCATTGTGGATGTGGAAAGCTTGTTGTGCACCATCGCCCGACCGCCACCTAGTACCACATGTGATGGGTACCCCATAATCCTACAAGCTTGAGATGAGGAAGTGTTGAAGGGTGAAACTTCCTACTTTTATTGTTGACCACAGAGTGGTACCTGGAGATATGTCGCGGGGGTCAGGAGACCTTGGGGACGTCAGGTGGGGTGCTATTGCCCAAAACCAAGCTTGACCAATCCCGACCCAACCCGGGCATAGTCGGTCAGTGAGAACCTGTGATGTACCTAAGCAGGCGAGCTCCTGGCAGTCAACAGATAAAAGGAAAACAAGACCACAAAGCAAGGAGGCTTGTGGTGGCTGGCCAGCTGTGAATTTTGTGTAATATGTGGATTGTGGCCTCTGGTAATCGATTACCAAGGGTGGGTAATCGATTACAAGGCTTAAAATTGAGGACAGGAGGCTAAGATGGTCTCTGGTAATCGATTACCAAGGGGTGTAATCGATTACCAGGCTTGAAAACGAAGTCAGGAAACTTAGGGAGCCTCTGGTAATCGATTACCAGCCTGTGTAATCGATTACACAGAGGAATGGGTCACTGGTAATCGATTACCAGGCATATGTAATCGATTACACAGTGTATTATTGCATATTTCATGTCCTGAGGCTGTGTAATTCAAGTTTAGCCTCTGGTAATCGATTACCAAGGCTGTGTAATCGATTACCAGAGATGGAAAGCCTTAGAATACCCCTTTTTATTGCATGTAGTGTTTATGAGACGCATCGTGTGCAGCACAGTTAGATTCTTGTGAAAGAGTCTACCCCTTTCTCTTTTTCCTTGTAGATCGTGATGGCGGCGCAGCTAATCCGTGATCGAGTAGAGATGGAGTGCCTAGAGGGAGCTTGGGAGACCCTCGAAGGCAACACGAGGTGCCGATTTCGGGGCACCATTCGATTCACGGCTACTTCTTTGGTGCATCCAGATGAACCTGCACGGACGCTTCAGCGCACTGTGGAGTGGATACTACCCACGCCTACACCATATCGTCTAGTGGAGCCCGCTCAAGTGATCGAGGTAACGTCATCCGAGGAAGACCCTGAGGAGGACCTGGAGGAGCTACCTCCTGAGCCTGCTGTGGATGCCCTTGACTTTCTAGAGGGTGATGAGGATCCACTTCTCGAGGTGGATTCTCCCGAGGAAGTCATGTCGGCATCTGAGGCAGACTCTACGGAGGATAGTGGCCCGAGGGAGATGGCGATCAGTGGAGGCTCTTCGTCCTAGTGGACAACTTTTTGGATTTGTTTTGTATATTTTGAGGGTGGGTGTATCTAGGACTAACTGTTAGGTTTACTCTTTTGTTTTTGTATGGGTAGACCTGATGTATAGGCATTTGATGATTGTATACATGTGGCTGAAGCCACCGCTATGGACACCTTTGCTCTGGATGACACTGTATTTTGTATAACTCTCATATTTTGGACAGCTTTAAATGATATATGCATTTATAATCGATCTCGTTATTTGAAAAGAAAGCATTAGCAACTTTATTTGTAAAAGAGTTTATCGACCGTATTTTATTCTCTTATTTTCATGTGACGACCTAAAGTAATGGCTGGTACATTCTTCCTTTTGAAACAGCAAAATAATTTAGAGAATTATGAGCGGTAAGAAAGAAATGACTCCGAATAGAGTTGTGAACTGGCCATTCAGGACTTTATAGTGAGGATTTTCCTTCTAACCCTAGTTATGGTGAAAAAAGAAAGAAATGAAAAAGAAAAAGAAGAAAAAAAAAAATTTACCATGGTTTTTGTTATTTAAATTATTTCTATTAAACCAGTCATTAATTTAGGGACGCCACAAATGGTGGTATCAGAGCAAAAGTTGGATTCTAGTGAACCTGTTATGGTCTTGCTGTGTGAATGCTGTGTTTCTCTGAAACTTGGGAGTAGGTTTCGGGGAGTGACGTTAAGTCACACATTGTGTGTATTTCTGTCTTATTGTCTTGAGCATGGATGTGTGACTGGTTCATAGGGTTGTTGTGTGTATGAGTATGTATAAAGAGAAGGATGTAGTTATAACTGTCATAGCCTATGTGGTACACTCTCTCTTTAGGATTTCTTGGGTGCTAATAGTTTCCCTACAGGATAGGTATGGCAGGACGTGGTAAGGATCAGAACCGTGATGTCCTTGACCGCATCACCGCTGTGCTGGAAACTCTAGTGCAGGAACGTGATGTGGAGCCGGCGGAGTATCGGGGACTCATGGCTTTCCGTAAGAACCACCCGCCAAAGTTCAGTGGAGACTATGATCCGGAAGGTGCTAGGTTGTGGTTAGCTGAGACGGAAAAGATTTTTGAGGCGATGGGTTGCCTTGAGGAGCATAAGGTCCTTTATGCAACATTTATGCTCCAAGGAGAGGCCGAGAATTGGTGGAAGTTCGTGAAGCCTTCATTTGTTGCACCTGGAGGCGTGATTCCTTGGAATGACTTCAAGGACAAATTCCTGGAGAATTACTTCCCACGAGATCTCAGGAAGCGGAAGGCGAGGGAATTTCTGGATTTGAAGCAAGGAAACATGTCTGTTGGGGAGTACACGGCTAAGTTTAATGAGCTTCTGCAGTATTGGCCTCAATACCAAGATGCTCGGAATGAGGAAGATTTATGTGCTCAGTTTGAGAATGGGCTTCGGTTGGAGATCCAACAGGCGGTTAGTTATATGCAGATCACGGATTTCAATCAGTTGGTGACAAAGTGCAGGATTTTTGAAGATAAGATGAAGGAGAGGCAAGCTAGAGGAGTTGGAGGACCTCAGAGGAACCATCCTTTTAGAGGAAATGGTAACAAGAGGATGAAGCCGTATGCTAGCAACAAGGGGAAGCAACCTATGGCTGCCTCCAACATGAGCCAGTCAAGGGGGACTGGGGTACAATGCTTTCAGTGTGGAGGACCGCATCTTAAGAGGAATTGCCCACAGCTCCAGCAGACACAGGAGAACCGTTGTTATGTGTGTGGCAAGGTGGGCCATTATGCTCGAGAATGTAGGGTGACCGGGAGACCGACGGTAACAGCCAATTCCAACACCGTCAATCGTGGACCCACTAATTCCACAAGGAGCGGTAATGTTAGCAACAACAACACTAGTGGTGGAAGACCAAAAGTACCCTCTCAGGTATTTGCTATGAGTGGATCAGAAGCAGCTGCCTCCGACGATTTGATACGGGGTAAGTGTTTGATTGCTGATAAACTACTAGATGTACTTTATGATTCAGGTGCCACGCATTCTTTCATATCTCATGCATGTGTGGAGAGGTTGGGGTTATGTGCGACGGAGTTACCATATGATATGGTGGTGTCTACTCCGACGAGCGAGCCTGTAACCACCTCTCGGGTGTGTTTGAAGTGTTCCATAATTGTTGAGGGTCGATCTTTTATGGCGGATTTGATTTGCCTACCTTTAGCTCATCTAGATGTGATCTTGGGGATGGATTGGTTATCTACTAACCATATCTTTCTAGACTGTAAGGAGAAGATGCTAGTGTTTGGTGGAGATGTAGTTCCAAGTGAATCTTTGAAAGAGGATGCAGCCAACGAAGGAACGGAGGATGTTCAAACTTACATGGTGTTGTTCTCTATGTATGTGGAAGAGGACGCTGAAGTTAATAGTATACCGGTGGTGTCGGAATTTCCGGAAGTTTTTCCTGATGATATTTGTGAATTGCCACCTGAGAGAGAAGTGGAATTCATTATTGACTTGGTGCCTGGGGCGAATCCAGTGTCGATTGCGCCTTATAGAATGTCTCCGGTAGAACTAGCAGAGGTGAAGGTACAAGTACAGGATCTTTTGAGCAAACAATTTGTTCGTCCAAGCGCGTCACCGTGGGGAGCGCCGGTCTTGTTGGTTAAAAAGAAGGATGGAAGTATGAGGATGTGTGTAGACTACCGGCAGTTAAACAAGGTCACTATCAAGAACAAATATCCTCTACCAAGGATAGATGATTTGATTGACCAATTGAGGGGAGCAACGGTATTTTCGAAGATTGATCTACGATCTGGGTATCATCAAATCCGAGTTAAGAAGGAAGATATCCCAAAGACTGCGTTTCGGACTCGGTATGGGCACTACGAGTATTTAGTCATGCCATTTGGAGTGACTAATGCTCCGGCTATTTTCATGGACTATATGAACCGTATATTCCATGATTACTTGGACCAGTTTGTGGTTGTGTTTATTGATGATATCCTAGTGTATTCAAGGAATAAGGAGGAGCATGAGAAGCACTTGAGGATTGTATTGCATATCCTGAGGGACAGGAAGTTGTTCGCCAAATTGTCGAAATGTGACTTTTGGTTGGAGAAAGTGCAGTTCTTAGGGCACGTGATTTCTAAGGACGGGGTCGCGGTGGATCCGAACAAGGTGGAGTCGGTTATGGAGTGGCAACAACCGACAACTCCAACAGAGGTTCGAAGCTTCTTGGGGTTGGCAGGCTATTATAGAAAGTTCATTGAGGGATTTTCTAAATTGGCATTGCCCCTAACTAAGTTGACTCGTAAGAATGAGAAGTTTGTCTGGAATGAGAAGTGTGATCAAAGTTTCCAAGAGTTGAAGAGGCGGTTGACGACAGCTCCAGTGTTAATTTTGCCCGACCCTAAGAGAACATTTGAAGTGTATTGCGATGCAAGCGGGCAAGGCTTGGGATGTGTGTTGATGCAAGAGGGAAGAGTAGTGGCTTATGCTTCGCGTCAATTACGTCCTCATGAAGTTAACTATCCGACTCATGACTTGGAACTAGCAGCGGTGGTCTTTGCCTTAAAGATTTGGAGGCATTATTTGTACGGTACTCGTTTTGAAGTTTTCAGTGATCACAAGAGTCTCAAATACTTGTTCGATCAGAAGGAACTCAATATGAGACAACGAAGATGGATGGAGTTCCTCAAGGATTATGATTTTGGACTTTCCTACCATCCAGGAAAGGCTAATGTGGTAGCCGATGCGCTAAGCCGGAAATCCTTACATGTTGCGACTATGATGAGTTTGGAGCAGAGATTGATAGAGGAGTTCCGAGATTTGAATCTAGCAATCGAGGTGCGACCCAAGAGCTTATTTGTGGGAACGTTGCAGATTACCAATGAATTTGTAGACCACATACGCGAGGCTCAAGGGGATGATCCGTTTTTGCAAGGCAAGGTGTTAGATGTAATGGAGGATAGGGGTGTGGAGTTTGAGAAGGATACAACCGGGTTAATTAGATTCAAGGGGAGGATATGTGTGCCATCTCTAGATGATTTGAAAGTTCAGATTTTGGAGGAAGCACATAAAAGTCGTCTTAGTTTCCATCCAGGAATGACTAAGATGTACCAAGATTTGAAGAGAAGTTTTTGGTGGCATGGCATGAAGAAAGATGTAGCCGAATATGTAGCAAGATGTTTGACATGTCAAAAGGCTAAGGCTGAACACCAACGACCATCGGGAGAATTGAAGCCATTGGAGATCCCGGAATGGAAATGGGAGAGCATATCTATGGATTTTGTATCTAGTTTACCCAAGACTAGTCGTGGACATGATGCTGTGTGGGTCATAGTTGATCGACTCACCAAATCTGCTCATTTTATCCCAGTGAATATGAAGTATAGAATGGAGAAACTCGTGGAGTTGTACATCAAGGAAGTAGTAAGGTTGCATGGAATTCCTTTTCGGGACCTTTTCGGGAATGGTGTTTTGGTGAGGAATTTGGCTCTGAGTGTTTGGGCCTTTTCCTTTTCTGTTTTTGTTTAGTGCGGGGCGAGAAAGTCGCTAGCGCACAGGATTTTGGTTGGCAATCAAAGGGAGGGGACCACTTCAAGTCGTGGTTTTCTTTCTTTTTCTTGTCTACTTGTGACAATTCTGTATTGTTCAGATATTGTTTGGTCCAAAGACCTTTCTGTATATTTTGTTTTCTTCCGATCCTTGATCGAGAATTTTTCTTTTTTTTTTTTGCTTTCTTCCAATCTTGATTGAGAATTTTCTTCTTTTGCTTTCTTCCGATCTTTGATTGGGAATTTTCTTCTTTTGCTTTCTTCCGAGGGCAAGGATGTTCATTCTCACCCTGGGTCAAGGTTTATGGTGAGTTGAGATTTTGGCTCAAGGCTTGTAGAACGGCTGGACATGATATATGTCAGGGCGTTGGTTCGGCCAACGGTTCAGGAATAAAGGAAAGTCTCAAATTATTTCCATGACACACATGCAACAATGATGATTTGGAAATTTTATGCAAAACTGGTCATGCATGCACCCATGTGGACACTCAAGCATCAAGTTTTATGGTCATGTGACACTAGGGCTCAGGATTCATTTTCCCTATTTAAGTCAACCCAGTGTTTCCAAGACATGTTCTTTTATCAATTCATGCATTCATCCGAGTCCATTTTGGGTGTTCGGGAAAATTTTCACAGCATTCACCCTTCAGGTGTATACACATTTTTTCTTCAAAAACCTTGTGTTCTGAATGACAAGTTCATTTCCTTTCAAAAGCATGTTGGCTTTTTAGCTAACCAATTTTATTTTTATTTTACTTTTTCTGTTTTTTTTTTCATGAGGTATTTTGCTACCTTAACATATGTATATTTTCGTGAGGTATTTTTGCTATATACATGCGTATCCAAGGTATCTTGCTACCTAAACATACATATATATATTTTCTGAGGTATTTTTTCTATATAAATGCATATCTAAGGTATTTTCGCTACCTAAACACACATACATATATTTTGTGAGGTATGACTACCTTCCGAGCTTGTGCTTGTTTTATTTAAATTCCTAGGATCATGAGCAACTAGGTGTGTCCTACTATGACTTGAGAAACAAAAGGTGATCAAATAACAAGAAGAAATTTTAAAGGTACTAGGTTGCCTCCTAGTAGCACTTCTTTAACGTCTTGAGTTGGACGCGTGATGACTTGTTGGTCACGGACCTAGTACTTTGCTTACCTTTGGCTTTGGACTTGGTCGCTTGCTGGTCGGCCTCGGGTCGTAGGCAATGCTTCAGCCTTTGTAGATGAGCTGAGGGACTCTGGAGGTGGCGGCGGTGCATCTATTGCCCATTGCCGGCCATCCCCAAGCTGTTGTGGTGTCTTGCCTTGCGCCTGCCTAGGGACGCAGTACTTCCTGATGAAAGCTCGATTAGTAAGAGGCCTGATGACCTTGTTAGTGGCGACGGGCACTCCGTAGAACTGACAAAGGTTCGTAATCAGAACTGGAAACCCTAGGACCCTATTGGACTTCTCCGGGCCCACTGAGTTTCTTATAGGCACAATCCCTACAAACAGTAGATGACATCAGAAATCGGTTAAGCCATGTCCATACTCACTTATGTCACGATGGCATGACCTTGCTGGGGGGACAGGCACCCGGTAGGACTGACAGAGGCTCAAAACCAGAGCTGGAAACCCCAGGGCCCTGTTGGACTTCTCCGGGTCCACTGGGTGTCTTGTGGGCGCGATCCCTACAAATAGTGGATGGCATCAGAAATCAATTGAGCCACGTGCATACTTACCTATGTCATGACGGCACAGACCAACTAACACTTCGGCAGGGGGAGATCGGAGTTGTGGTGGTATGCATGATCCACACTCGTCTCCTTGTAGCGGTTGGGTGAAATCTTGCCCCGATATGCATAGTAGCTGTGCGATAGCCTCCCTCTCTGGTTGTGTTTGCACAGTTGGTCACCCTCCAATAGCAGGGGGTGGCCCAGGAACTGATAAAAGCAAACTACTAGCCCCTCACCTGGGAGCGCAAGTCTCGGTTAAGCATTAAGGGTTGAGGACCTTAAGTCCTCTGAAGACGCAGATGTGGAGCCCTCTGAAAGCGAGGACGTGCAACCCTCTAAAGGCGAGGGCGTGTAGTCCTCTGAAGGCGAGGGCGTGCAGCCCTCTAAAGGCGAGGACGTGTAGTCCTCTGAAGGCGAGGGCGTGTAGCCCTCTGAAGGCGAGGACGTGTAGTCCTCTAAAGGTGAGAGCGTGTAGCCCTCTGAAGGTGAGGACGTGTAGTCCTCTGAAGGGGAGGACGTGCAGTCCTCTAAAGGCGAGGACATGTAGTCCTTTGAAGGTGAGGGCGTGCAGCCCTCTGAAGGCGAGGACGTGTAGTTCTCTGAAGGTGAGAGCGTGTAGCCCTCTGAAGGTGAGGACGTGTAGTCCTCTGAAGGTGAGGGCATGTTGCCCTCTGAAGGTGAGGGTACTAGTACCCAAGGGTCCACCCTTATGAGAATGCAAAAGATTGACTCATTGAGAGGGCCGGTCATCCCAAATTCAAAAGATTGAACATTAGAATTAGGAAATCTATGCAGTTAACATGATTTTTAGGGATGCAGATGTATGCAACCTTTGTCGTGAAATTCGGTAAATGCGGGCTTCATATGAAACAATGCAATGTAATGGAAAGTTGTACAATGTTCATGACATTCTTTCCCTATTTTTTGATTTTGATTTTGATTTAATTTTTTTGGAAAACACAGATTGACTGTCCTTTTGAAAGAGGTGATAATTAATGCAACCTTATCCTATCTTTTGCAAATCTCTCCGGGAACTCCCTCAAAGTGTATGTTTTGTTTGATTTAGTCACTTGACCATTTTGGAGTGACAGCAATGGAGTCATTTGATGTTTAATCAATCCATTGAAATTCCAGGGTTTGTCCCCCCCTTTTTTTGTTTAAAAATGTCGACGGGTGAGAACTTTTGATCTGCCCCTATGTTCACTTGAGGCTCATGCACGATGCCCCTCATTGCCCCAGTGTAAGGCTTTGAGGTACCAATCGTTGTCTTTCGTCATGACCTTGTAGCTGGGAACCTATTTGGTGAGAACTTCTAATCTTCCCCTAGGTTCACTTGAGGTTTATGCATGGTGCCTTTCATTGCCCCAGTGTAGGGCTCTGAGGTAACCATCGTTGTTTTGTTTCCACAACCTTGTAGCAAGGAAGAATGAAAGAAGCGGCTGATTCTTGCAAAAATAATTTTCCATGGAAGAGAAATAGTTGAAGGATTTTTTAGTTGACGGATTAAGTCAAATGACTTCTATTCTTGATTACTCACTTCTCTCTAAAAAAGACAAACTTTTCGGAATGATAAAATGAGGTCACATGAACATCTATATTTTACTTGAAAACACAATCAATCAAATGCTTTTTTCCTTTTCTTTTTGAACTTTTTTGCTTTACTCGGTTTTTACGACATCCTCACCAAATGTGTAGCACGAGTAATTTCTGATTGAACAGTCTTGGAAGTCCAAACTCAGGAGCGTATGTCGCTTGAGCAAACAAACCAATGGCTTGCACCCACATTCCTGTGGAAGCAAAGATGTAATTACGAGAGGATGAGGGAAAAATATGTCAAATTTATCCATTTTTTTAGCATTGTAACTGTGGTTTACAATAATGGCATAAACTTGAAAATCCTGATGAGTCATTAGAGACATCTAACAACAGCTTTCAAAATTGCTCCATGTATGGTGTCGTTTGTCAATGTTAGGATTCACAAGCGACTCTCCTCAAATTTCAGCCAGCCCGCATCAATTAGACTTTGCACCTTATGCTTCGAGGTCATACAGTGCTCAATGGAATGTCTTGGAACTCCTCCATGATATGCACATGTTGCGTTCGAGTCGTATCCTCTGAAAAATAGAGGTTGAGGAACCTTGGCTAGGGTTATAGCAACCATTGAATTATCGAGTAGATATGGGAGCATATGATACCAGAATTTGGGGTGAATCCTACAGGCTTTTTGCTGCAAAATTCCTTTTTGGTTGGTGTTTTGGTTTGTGCTAAAGGTGGTGTTCGTCATTGGAAGTGTGGTAGACAGACTTTGTGGATGATTTAGGGATGGCCTTTGTGGATGATTGGGTGAGAGGGACTATTATTGGCTGTGTAAGGACATTGTTGAGCTGATGGGAAATTTGACTATGTAGGAATGGTAGTCATAGCAAGGGTTTCTCCCTCATTCTCATCCTCTTCATTTGCCCCAACTTTCTCACTCATCAAAGTAGGATGATCAAATTTGCCTCTTTTCAAACCTGCTTCAATCCTTTTGCCGGCGAAGACCGAATCCGCAAAGCTTGAAGGTGCGTACCCCACTATTTTTTCATAGTAAAACATTGGTAATGTGTCTACTATTATTGTGATCATCTCTTTCTCCATCATTGGAGGTGCCACTTGAGCTGCCAAGTCTCTCCACCTTTGGGCATATTCTTTGAAAGATTCATGCCCCTTTTTGCACATGTTTTGTAGTTGCATCCTATCCGGAGCCATATCAGAATTGTACTGATACTGCCTAACGAAGGCAACCATTAGGTCCTTCCAAGAATGGACTCGTGAAGGTTCCAAGTTAGTGTACCAGGTAACAGCTACCCCAGTAAGACTTTCTTGGAAGAAATGTATCAACAGTTCCTCATCTTTTGCGTATGCTCCCATCTTCCAACAATACATCTTTAGATGGTTCTTGGGGCAAGTAGTCCCCTTGTACTTGTCAAAGTCCGACACCTTGAACTTGGGAGGGGTGATGATATTGGGTACTAGGAACAAATCATCTAGGTTAACAAAGGCATAATCTTCGCCTCCTTCAATGGCCCTGAGCCTTTCCTCTAGATGATCCAACTTTCCCATTTTTGCCATAGCATGAGGGTTTTTTACCCGCTGTGGAATGCAAGAGGTGTGGTTGTGGGTGATACTGAGGGCCCTCCAAAGTGTTTTGCAGGGGTATACCACCAACTTCTTGGCCTTCAGTGGCATATCCGAGGTAAGGCTCGAAGTTGGCTAGATTGTGGTGGGGCATTTCATGTGTCTCCCCAATGGGTCAAAAGACATGTGCATGATCAGATTGAGGTTGTTGGCTCTCAATGAGTATAGGAGTGGAGTTATTGACATTCTCACTGGGAGTGTACGCCACATTGGGTGGTGTATAGTTGGGAGGTAAGCCATATGGCGAGAAGGTGTGCTTGTTTTGAATTTGCGCATAATGGGGGCCACCCGTACTTCCTAAATCTTTGCCCACCATATCTGAGGTTGGATGATTCATTTAGTTGAGGCCATATGGAGGCATCGGGTTCACCTTAGCAACAGCGCTGGTAGCGGCAATTGCAACCGCATTGGCTTCCATTATCTTCTTCATGCTCATCATGGCCTCCATCATTATGGCCATTTGCTCTTTCATGGCCTCTATGTTGGCCTTCATCTACTCTTGCACCTCCTCTACTTCACCCATTACTCTAGCTCTAGCACGGGTTCGATAAGGGTGTCGTAAAGCGTGTTCTTTCCTTTTGATAACAATGATTAAGTTCGTTTTTTTTCAAGGAAAGAATGCAATGAGCAATGCAACCAATGAAAAACATGGATGTATGCGAATGATGCACAATTGAAGTATTGCGAATTTTTACGCAAGACATGGGGTTGAATCAATTTAGATTTCCAACATGGTCCATGACATCTTTGTCAAGATGAAACTGGAAGTAAAAAGGACATCAACAGTCCTAAATGTGTTTGGCAGTAGACGAAGCAGTGATGTAACTCGATCCATCTTTTGCCCCAATTTTTTGCAAGATGGTTACTTCCATACTTCAACTTGACTTGATGAACCTTTTCGTAAAAGCATGAGCTTGGTTCAACCCCATAACCCAAGGAATGGCAATTTTGATCGCCAATACTTCGACAACATTTCATAGAGATGAAAAACTCGGGAATACGTATGTTATGCATGGAAAATGTAATTATGAGATTGAGATGCCCCAAGAAACATCATTTCCTAGTTAACCACGCATTAGGTACCATGCTCAATCATTTTGTTTTGTTGTTTTTTTTTAGAAATGGGTTTATGATCCCAACATGGTTGGCTCATGGTACCTAACACATGCAACTAAGAATGTAGTGTGAATTTTCACGCTTCCTTTTTTTGTTTTTGTTTTGCAGAGGAAAACGCAAGGATCATGCATGAGCAAACATGAAAACAAAAGGTATGCAGTTTGTAGAACAAAAAGTATGTTGAACGCATATGCGTGATGATGCAATGACTCATGCAAAATGTGATGCTGGAATATGATAACGGGCAAATGCAGGAACAATATGTTCATTATGATGCCATGAAGAGATGCTTATGCGATGCATGATATGAATGCATTTACGGACACGAGAGCCCAGAAAATTATCTCTTCTTGCGCATTCGAGGGCGCAATGCCCCATGTGTGCAGTTAAGAAGGTGATATGGACCTTCTGGCTTCCCGTGACAAAAGACGAGACCAACATACAACGCATGCGTGACGACATGATGCAGATGTTCAAAAGCACAACAGGGGGATGTACACAACATGGCAATATCCTCAAATAATCATACAACAAAGGTGTACATGACATTTAGGTTATATGCATGGCAGTGTTTAAAAGGCACGTAGCTTGTTCACTTCGTGCCCCTATTTTAGGGACCTATACGGGAGGAACTAAAAGACTTTTAGTGATAATTCCCAAGGTGGTCATATCTTTCTTGATGGTTTCTAGAGGTATCATCCCCTTCGAAAAAACATATTGCGGCAGTAGGGACTACCAGCAACAACATGCTATCAAAAAGAAAAACTCTAGATGAGGGTTCACTGTTATCAAGCAAGTCGGAGACCCAACATGATCACAGATTCACCTCCACTCCTTATGTTCCCATGGACTCGGGTATAGGACCCCTTTTCAACTCATCGTGTGTACAAATAGTGTTGGTGTTTGTGTGCATCAAATGAATAAATATCTATCTCATGCATACATTTCAAAAACACACTAAAAGCATCAAAGAGTTATATACAAGAACGTAAGAGAAATAAAAGGGAACCGACAGAAAAGGAAGTCATGATATTGCACGAGATTAGAAGGCCTAACTCTCTAAAAATAGTCCCCAGTGGAGTCGCCAACTATCGCAACCTACCCTTCGGTGGGAGGGCGATGCGGGGCTCACGGGTGCGTCTTCTATGGGAGGAAAATGCGCGGAGTCGCCACCAACGTTTATTCGGGAGTTGTTTTTACGCATGGGGAAGGTATTAGCACCCCACGCGTCCGTCACAAGGGACGAAAACCTTCAATCAAGTGTGCAATATCATGTCTTCGATTTGTTTTATTTTCCCTTTTTTACATTTTTATGTCTTTTTATGCCTTTTGTATTGTTTTATCTTTTTGTGGTCGACAAGGGTGTTTCCCTCGCTCCTACGTATCCTTAATTGCGATGAGGAAATCAGACCTACGTAGTTCTTTTTGAACTGAACGTTGGTTAAATTGTTTATATCTTTTTTTGCAAGATATATTTTAACCGAACAAAAGTCGTTTAAGGCATTGGACCATTAAACGATCTTTTGATTTTTGGAATGGAGAGAAAAGTTAAGGAGTTGGACCATTATGTTTTTGAAAGGAGAGAAACGTTAAGGCATTGGACCATTAACAATCTCTTGGTTTTTGAAAGGAGAGAAACGTTAAGGCGTTGGACAATTAATGATCTCTTGGGGTGGTCGACAAAAGCGGGGCTTTTGCTCCTATGTATCCTCAATTACGATGAGGAACTCAGACCTACGTAGTTCTTGCAAAAATGGTAACATTACATGTTGATTTTATGCTTTTGAACGGTCTATGTTAATCGATAAAAGCAAAGAAGATCGTTTAAGGCATTGGACCTTAGAATGATTTTTTGTGATTTTTGCGGACAAAGCTTGATTTGTGAGTCGATTTTAGCTTTAGATTCACTTTGGTTATTAGTCAATTCATTCAAGGAAACTTCCAAAGAAAAACGTCCGATTGATTTTTTTGATTATTTTATTCAAAGATATTTCGATTATTTTATTGCTATTTTTCTTTTTTTTTTTTGTTTTAAACGTGGTTATGGCGTGAATGATCGGTTGGATTTTATTTTAACAGAGATTAAACGATATTACAACTCAAATGATCAGTGGAAAATTCATTTTATTATTTATTAGGCAAGAAAACGGCTTAAATAAATGGTTAAAGCACGTCAAAAGGGGATACGGAAAACAAACGAAATAAAAATAAAAGCACGCGAAACAAGTGGGGACCACTAAGGGTGCATTGAATGAATTGAAAGATCGGATTTCGAGAACTTACCGGTTGAAGATTGAAGAAAGATGAAGAACAAACGAGGAACGATGAAGAACGGTGAAGAATCTTCACGAAATCGCTCACAGAAACGTCTCGGAAGCGTTACGGAAGCGCCTCGGCTTGGATTTTTTCCACGAAAACAATTTTCCTCACTAATTTCGAGAGAATCCTAAATACTAGAAGGGCTGAACATTTTTACTCTGCCCTCTTTCCCCTATTTATAGGAGAAAAGAGGGAGGTGGTTGCCGCCCAGCTCGCCCCTAGAAGGCCCACGTGGGCCTAGTTGTTATTTGCACCCCCTTTTTACTAAATACACCCCTTTTGTGTTTTTTTGCTGATTCCTTTCCGAAATGTTATGAAACTTCACGGAATACATAACGACACCCATTTTCTTTCCAGAAATGTTGCAAAACTTTACGGATTACGCAACAATGCCCTTTTTGACTTCCGAAATATTACGGAACTTTACGGATTGCGCAACAATGCTTCTTTTCGACTTCCGGAATGTCGCGAAACTTTACGGATTACCTAATGATGGGTGTTAAGTACCTCGAGGCGGTCAAGTGAAGGTTTCATGCCACCAGACAATGGTCCCCAGACGAAATTAGGGTATGACACATGTCTAGAGATTGTAGAGAGAGAAAGGTCCAAGTTCTATAGAGTGTTGAGAGATTTTGCTGTGTGAAGATCTGCAGAGACTAGAGCTTGAAGCAGGAGCTGTTCTGAGAGCTTGAGATGAGTTTGTGAGTGATTGTGAGTTCCTAGAGGTGAAGGAGACATCCTCACCACTTGTATTTTTGCAATCTTTCATCTTGTTCTTCTACTTGTTTTTACACATCATTTCTCTCACGTGATTTTCCTTTTTGCATAGATAGTTTACACACCTATTCATATTCACACTTATCTTTACACACCAGACACCTATTTGCTGAAATAGCTTACCAAATAACATAAGTTCCCTGAGAGTTCGATACTCGATTCTTACCGTTTTATACTACTTGTGCAATTCGGTGCACTTGTCGGAAGCGAACAGAAGGCCATTCATGTTAACTACAAGCTGCATAGTTGATATGGGTAGAAAGAAGCTGGAGATGGGTTTTGAAGATCAGAAAATTGATTTTGATTTGTTTGTTGAAAACAAGCCTGATCCAGAACAAAATGTTTGCTTACAGGTAATGGAAGTAGGTCAAGAGGTTCTGGAAGTAAGAACCAAAACATGATATCACCCATTGGAGTAAAAGCGTCAAGCTAATGACGTCAAAGAAGCGCTTCCTGGGAGGCAACCCAGTTTTAATTTATGTTATCTATGTTTTTCTTGCATATATCATGTGGAACTTGCTTTATAATCTGTACAGTGGAGTATATCAGCTTATCCTTGAATGTTAGATATAAGGGTTTCAATTTGTTGAGGAAGGGACTGAAAAAATAACTTAGAAAACATTTTCTAAAAAAACAATCCTTTCGCTAAGCGCAAGCCTCGCGCTAAGCACATCTTTGTTCATGCGCTAAGCCGCGAGTCTCAAGCGCTTAGCGATTAACCCTTGCATCTGAGGTTGATTTAGTCCACTAAGCTGGCCAAGGTTGAGATAAGCCAATTTCAATTCAATATGAATTCGGCTAAGCGACGACCTAACCGTAGTGTATTGTCTGGCTAAGCGTGACTCATTGCCGCCAAGCTCATTTCTTTGTGGCCATAACTAGGGTTCATGGAGCTAAGCGCTAGTCATGGCGGCTAAGCTGAATTCCTTGCGGCAATGTAAGCGCTAAGCTATGTTAAAAAAAACAACTAAACTGATTTTGAATTTGAAACGTCGGCTAAGCGCGCGGATCCGCTAAGCGAGCCTCGCTGAGAAACCAAATGTCTCTCTGGCTCACTTAGGGTAGCGGTCCGCTAAGCGACAACATTGAAAACTGCTTAAGTAAGTGTAATGGCAGTTACACTCACAATTGCCAGATTTTGTAAGCTTCTTCTCTGCATTCTCTCTCTCCAAAATTTTGCACCTTTTGCATCTATGCTTTCTTTTTGCATTATCAAACTCCAATCACAAAGCATCAATAGTACAAGTAAGTTCCTTACTTCCTTTTCTCTTTTTCTTGTCTAAACTTTAGGGTAGAAATCCTTACTTTTAGCTTTAGATTTTTAGGGTTTTAATGCTTTTTCAGAAATAGTTTAAGGTTTGGACTTTATATACGTTTGTACTGTATTGATTATTTTGGGAACATTGCATGCCTGATATGCCTTTTAGAGGCTTGAAAAGTGCAAGAAAACGAACTGCGTTTTCTGAAAAATGCGATGAACTCACTAGGCGAGCATGTTGCGCTAAGCGAGTTCATCAATATTCATTGAATATACGCGTTCTCGGAAGAACTCGATAAGCGCGCCTACTGCGCTAAGCGAGTTCATCTTTTGAGGATGAACGCTCATCCTCTTGCTGAGATGCCTGTGGCTAAGTGAGGATGAATCGCTAAGACCAGGTAACTTAATCAAATTTTTTGTTGATAGCCGCACACTAAGCCGAGCTTCCCTGAGCCAAGCGCATTTCCTTACGGCATCCTTTGAGCTAAGCGAGCCCCGCTCGCTAAGCCCCCATACTTAGTGTATTTTTTTTGAAATGTATGATGCCGCTAAGCGCAGCCTCTGAGGAGCATAGCACAAATCCTTGCGACAGACCTTAGGCTTAGCGGGTACTTGCCAACTAAGCCAATTATGCAAAAGCTGAATTTCTGCAACTTTCGCTAAGCGGTCCCATGTGTAGCTAAGCGACAATGTGTTTTTTGTGAAGGCCAGCTAAGTGGACCATGTCTTGCTAAGCCGCCAGTACCTTTTTTAGTTTTTGAATTTGATCAACTAGTTTCCTATTTAACTATTTGGTTCCTTTATATGTAGATGGCTTCTAGGAAACGCAAAAGTATTGGTTCAAGACCCACAACACAATATGATACAAGGAGATTTTCCTCCTTAGATGCTTGGAACCGGTACACAGATAATGTCTTGGGGAGAAACATTTTGCCTGAGACGAAGGTAGAGCTCTATCACACTAAGCTAGATGATTTTAAGACTGAATTGGAGAGGCGTAATTTCCATAAATGCCTCACCAATTTGGTTGATGGGAGCATAGACTTGGCTTTGGTGAAAGAGTTATATGCAAACTTATACAGCTCTGAGGGCCCTTCACCAAAGCAATCTTGAGTCAGAGGCCATTTCGTGAAGATTGATGCTAACAGTCTCAACACATTCCTGGAGACACCTGTGGTATTGGCAGAGGGTGAGACTTTACCCACATACTCCAGATACTGCAGGTTGCCCACAGATTACAGAGAGATTGAGGCTACCTTATGCATACCAGGTCAAGGGTTCATCTTGAACACTGAGGGCCATCCCGGGAAGATTCTCAGGAAGGATTTGACTACTCTTGCTCAGGTGTGGAGTGTTCTCTCATACTCCAACCTGGCCCCCACATCATATACCTCTGATCTGACAGTGGACAGAGCTAGGATGATCTTTGGCCTAGTCTCTCGCATGGACATGAACATAGGAGCTCTTATTTCTGGCCATATGACTTCTATAGCCCAGTCTAACACTTCTAGACTTGGGTTTCCTGCTCTGATCACCACACTATGTAGAGCGAGAGGGGTTGTCTCTGACAGCCTTACTTTTGAGCGACTAAGCCTGGTCATTAACTTGGCATACATCAAGAAGAACTGTGGAATCCCGAGGATCTATCAGTTTCCATCCGAGGGGCTAGGAGGGCGAAGGCGAGGCCAGCTGAGCTTCCTTCAACTTCTGCAGCTCCTACTCTAGCATCCACTACAGCAGCTCCTTCTGTCCCACCTCAGACAAATTCTCAGCGCTTTGAAGCCATGCTTCAGAGCATTCATTAGGGACAGATCATTTTATTACAGAGTTTACAGGTGGTAGTGCCTCCTGGATCTATTCCTTCAGTTGAGTAGTTCAGGGAAATGGTAGCCTGGCCTGGGACCCAACCTTCTCTTCACAGGGAAGATGAAGGTCCCACAACCCAGGTACCATAGCATGTGAAGGATGAGTCATCTAAAGCAACCATCCCAGAGCCATTTCTTATAGGGGAGGAGGCAGGTGAGACACAGGTGAGATAGGTAGCTACTGCCACTCCTGAGAGATCCCTTGAGGCCACTTCAGAGCCTCCTGCACCAGTGGTGAACCTACCCTCACCTCAGCGTACAGCAGACCCCTCCACTCCTCTTCTAGAGATACCAGAGGACCCAACTACACAAGTCCTGGCTATGGACACTTCTCCTCCAACTACTCGAGTACTGCATCTGACAGATGAGGAGGATGTTCAGACACAGGACACCCAGGACCAATCACAGGAATTCTAAATTCCTGATGATACTTTTTGCTTTTTGGTTTATTATTATTATGATTATAGTTTTAGTATAGTATTTCTTTTATGTTTATACACACTGCTAGTTTTATTTATGGGTAGTTGGTTTGCTCATTCTGAAGCATATGGAACAGTTTGACTTGATTTTGATGACATGGCAGTAAAACACTTTTTTCTTTTGGTGAAAATTGGTGTATGATTTGGTTTTGAATTGAGTGCATGATTGTGATAAAGTTTATGTTTCTTTTCATGACTTTGAGCAACTGTGTATGTTAGACAAAGAAAGAACAAGAATGAGAACTTGCAATTAGAATTGTTAGTCAATAGATAGATTGATTGTGAAATAAAAGCTTGAACCAAAACCGGTGAAAGTGTGAACTTAAACTGTGAGTGAACGACTAGCTGTGAGTAATAATCTTTGCATCAATCTCTAAAATTTAGAATGAAATGTATAATTGAGGACATGATGAAGGCCATGATTGTGTATACACAAGCCTTTTGACCAAAAAGCTTACCTTGAATTATAATTGTATCATTTGCACCCTTTATGAGCTGAATGATTTTGTCAACAATTGAACCCTGAACCTGAATGATTATCTCCAGATACCTTGTTTAGATTCTAGGAGAGCATATGGTTCAAGGCAAATTTACCCCAAATTTGGGGGAGTGGAACTAATTGGGATGCAAAGAAAGAGATAAAGCATCAGCACACATAACACATAAGTTGTGTTATAAAAAAAAGAGAAAAGAAGAAGAGAAGAAAGAAAAAGAAAGCAATCAAAGGAAATGTGTGCTGATGTAATAAGGTCAAAAGCAAATGAAAGTGAAAAGCTAGTGAGCAAGCTAATTGTATTAAAAAGATCACTTAGATAAGTCTAGGATTTGTGCTCTCTTAGAATCTAAGCCTTTGAATCCTAGAAAAAACCTATGATTTTTTGTAGCCAAGCCTCACTACAAGCTTAGGAAAGTCCTTCTGATTCTGTTATACATTTTTGACTTTATGGCATGAGATGAAGTGCAAAGATTGGACCTCTTGCTAGTTGTTATTAATGAATACTTAAACACTTGTGCATGAGGGAAACAGTGGCCATGAGACTGTGGTTTAAGCTTCTTTCCTTGATATCTATCTTATGCCTAACTTCATCTAATTGTTCAGGTTACATTTTATTCTTTTCTTTGGATAACTACATGCCTTGTAAAAGACAAGTGATGAGGGCATTAACTTCATTCTCTTATCATGCAATCAGTAACTTTTGTTGCATACACCTTTGTACATATTCACTGCATGTTATTGTCACTTGGGGACCAGTGAACTGTTCTTTATTTGCTTCAGGACAAGCAAATCTATAAATTTGGGGGAGTTGTTAGTCGGTGAATACGACTAACTTTTGTGTATTAAACTTGTGTAAATTGTATCAAACTCTTCCAATTTATGGTTATTTTGTAGTGTTATAATTAGTTTTTGTTAAAGATAGGTAATAAATATGTAGTACTCCCATTTTGTGTATTTAATAATCATTTTCTCTCAATTTCAGGATAATTAGGCAAGTTCTGAAGTGTTGATTTTCACCCTCTCGCTAAGCCAATCTGCTGGCTTAGCGAACTATCCGCTGAGTGCAACATTCCTTGGCTAAGCGCGATGAAGAATCTGGAAGAAGGATGAGTTGTGCTTGTTCAATGAGCGAAGGGCCATCCCGCTAAGTGCACTGCTTCAGTCCATCCGCTGAACGAGAAAAGCCGCACTAAGCGGTTTAGAATTGCGCTAAGCGCATGAGCACGAACAGAGCCACCTATTTAAGCCTGAAATCAGATTTTGAGAGGAGAGTTTGGGCTTTTCTTGAAGCTTCTACATGTATAGGGTTTTCTAGAGAGAGAAAGGTACAAGTTCTAAAGAGTTTGAGAGATTTTGTTGTGTGAAGACCTACAGAGAACCGAGCTTGAAGAGGAAGCTGTCCTGAGAACTTGAGATGAGTTTGTGAGTGATTGTGAGGTTCTAGAGGTGGAAGAGACATCCCTACCACTTGTATTTCTTTAATCCTTCATCTTTCTCTTTTCTTTGTTGTAAAGGAAGCTTCCCAGTTATGGAGAGGTAAATCCTCTGTTGGTTCTTCCTTGTAGGTACTTGATGTAAATATCTTTTTATCTATTTAATGATGTTTTGTGTGTTCACTGTGCTATCAGAACTTCATTCTACCATGCTTTTGCCTTGATCACGTAGATGCATGTGTTTTTAGGATTATTCAACAGTGCAAACTGGTCTGATTCTTAGAACTTGATAGGACAGGGCTAGTTTGTCGTATTTTCACGAGGAATCGAGGTACAGTAACCTAGTTGTTGTATGTTTCTCTTAATGCGGTCCTGGCAGAGTTAGTCCAACAAGAGGAATCTGCGGACGATGCTTGATCAGGATTAGGTTAGACTATCATGAGGAATCGGGGTTTAGCATTTCAGGAGACACCATAGAACGCATGAGCATTGTTAAGTAGAGAATATCCTTCTAACATCAGGAACCTATTCGGAAGACCAACGTGTCATCTACTTATTTTTACGCATCATTTCTCACGTGATTTTCCCTTTTTATAGTTAGTTTACACACTTGTTCATAGTAAACACATCTCTTTTCACACTAGACACCTATTCACTGAAATAGCTTTACTAAGTAACACAAGTTCCTCGAGAGTTCGATACTCGGTTCTTACCATTTTATACTACTTGCGCGATTTAGTGCACTTGCCAGAAGGGAAGCGAACAGTCTTCACACAGCAAAATCTCTCAAACTCTATGGAACTTGGACCTTTCTCTCTCTAGAAAACCCTAGACATGCAGAAGCTTCAAGAAAAGGCCAAAATCCCCTTTCATTTCTGATTTCAGGATTTAAATAAAGTTGCTGATTTTTGGTCGTTCGCTCAGCCAAATTTTGGTTCACTCAGCCAATCATGCGCTCAGCTAGAGAAGGATGGCTCAGCCAATTAGGCAACATTTGGCTTAGCATGCCTCTTCTTCGCTCAGCTAATCATGCGGTCAGCCAGAGAAGGATGGTTCAGCGAATTGCAAAAATCAAACTTTGCCAAACTTACTTATTTTACCTGAAATTGAAATGGAAAGGTTATTAAATACACAAAAGTGGGATACTAAATACTTATTACCTAAATTTAACAAAAAGTAATTACAACACTGCAAAATGACCATAAATGGGAGGAGTTATATACAATTTACACAAGTTTCTTACACAAAAATTAGTCGTATTATCCGACTAACAGGTGTCCATTCTATATGAGGGCAATTTTGTCACTAAAAATTGATACTTGGAAGGTGACTCAATGGGGTGCTCAACACACATGTTTGAATCCAACACTATCGCAAGATCATAGCAAGTTAACTTTGGATATAATTGCAAATAACATAAAAAGGTAAGTTTTACCTTTTTATTGATTGTGTAGTTTGAATAGTTTACTACATAAAAAACATGACTAATGGCATAATGTGTTGTTATTTTGGGTGAATAAGTAATGGTGGACAAAGGCCCGCCATTGAAAATTGTCCTAATTTAGGAGACAATTTCCAATCAATATGGGTACAAAATATCTTATAAAAAGTGTGGAAAGCCAAACAAAAAGCAATAGCTCATATTTTTGGTGATTGGGACAAGTCATATGCCACCCTTCCTAGATTTATGAATTTTTTTCAAGTTTTCTCACCAGGTTTTTGTTATTAGATTTGTGATGATGATATTATGTTTAATAATGGTGTCATATGAGGTTATCACTTGTTTCATCGTATTTTTGGACATTTAAGTAATGTGTTGATGCTTTTCGATTTTGTAAGCCATTGAATTAGGTGGATGGCACACATTTATAATGCAAGTATCTTGGCACTCTATTGATTGCTACCACACAAGATAGAAATAACAATGTTCTTCCTCTTGCATTTCCCATTGTGGAAGGTGAGACATTATTGGCGTGGTCATGGTTTTTGTCCCATATTCATTTTCATGTGGCAGACAAACTACAAATATGTCTCCTTTCTGATCATCATGCTAGTATTAAATGATAGAGGTGCAACCAACCCGTCTAATGATCCTTTACATGGGATTGAAGGTCCTATGACAAAGTCCAAGACCAAGAGGATGAAACAAGCATTGTAAGGCCTGATTCGAAAGATCAAAGAGAAATAAGACCAATGTGAATTAAGGGTTGGACCTAATTGGGTCACTTTCCTACAAATTGATGAAGATGCTTTGAGGCCAACTTGAAAAATCACTTTGGGAAGCCCAATTTACAAGACAAGAAGCATCCATGGGCTGAGTTGATAAATTTAGGTAGACTATTGTCATACCCTAATTTCGTCCGGGGACCTTTGCTTGATGACATGCGACCTTTCTTTGGTCCTTGTGAGGTGCTTGGCATCCATCATTAGGCAATTTGTGAAATTCCAGGACGTGCCGAAAAAACCAAAAAAATATTGATGCACAATCCGTAAGTTTCCGTGACACACCGGAAATCAAATGGAAGCATCGTTGCATAATTAAGTGAGGTTCCGTAACATTCCGTAAGTCAAAAAGGGGATGATTATGTAATCCGCAAGGTTCCGTAACATTACGGAAAGAAAACAAGTATCGTTACGAAATTCGTAAGTTTCCGTAACTTTACGAAAAAAGAATCACCAAAAAAAGCAGAGGGGGGTGTACTTCCGTAACTTTCCGAGGCGCTTCCGAATCGTTTCCGTAACGTTTTCCGTGAAGAATTTCGCGAAGGTTTCGACCGTTCTTCGACGTTCTTCATTCATTCTTCATCGTTCTTCGATCTTCAACGGGTAAGTACCTCGAACCAAGCTTTTCGATTCATTCTATGTACCCGTAGTGGTCCACATTGTATTTCGTGCATTTTTATTCTCGTTTTGTTTACTTTTTATACCCCCTCTTGACGTGCTTAAGCCATTTTACTTAAGTCATTTCTCGCTTAACTTAAAAATAAAATAAATTTCCACCGAACGTTTGAATTGTATTATCCGTTAACTTCGGTTAAAATGAATTCCGACCGTTTGGTCGTGCCGTAACCACATTGGAAATAAAAAAAAAGGTAAAAATAATATAATAATAAAAAAAAACATCTTTTAGTAAAATAAAGCGGAAAATCAATCGGACGTTTTCTCTTTGGGATTTCTCATTCTTAATCGAATTGATTAATAACTAAAGTGGAACTAAGGCTAAAATCAACTCGCCTAGTCAAGCTCGTCCATAAAAATAGGCTTTTGAAGTTTGTCATTTCATTTTCTCACTAAGAAAAATGGACCATTTTTAAGGTCCAACGCCTTAAAATGATCACCTCTTAAAGTAAAAAGAATCACTTGATAAAGAAAGAACTACGTAGGTCTGATTTTCTCATCCCAAATTGAGGAATACGTAGGAGCAAAGGGAAACACCCTTGTCGACCACAAAAAAGAAAAAAATATAAAAAGGATATAAGGACATAAAAGGGAACGTAAAAATCAAAGTCATATTTGCACATTCGATTAAAGGCTGTCGTCCCTTGGGACGGACGTGTGGGGTGCTAATACCTTCCCCGTGCGTAAATACAACTCCCGAACCTTTCAACTTAAAAGTTCGTAGATCGCGTCTTTTCTGGTTTTTCCGACGTTTTCCTCGAATAAACGTTGGTGGCGACTCCGCGCGTATTCCTTTCGTGGAACACGCATCCCGCGAGTCTCGCGTCGCCCTCCCGCCGAAGGGTAGGTTGCGACAGTTGGCGACTCCACTGGGGACATGTTTTAGAGAGTTAGGCCATTTAATTTTGTGCAATGTTTTACCGTGACTTACCCCTTTGTTGGTTTCCTTTCATTATGTTCTTGTGTATATAAACTCTTTGTTGCTTTTAGTGCGTTTTAAAATGTATGCATGAAGTAAATATTTATTCATTTGATGCACACAAACACCAACACTATTTGCACACACTGTGAGTGAAAAAGGGCCCTATACCCGGGTTCATGGGAGCATAAGGAGTGAAGGTGAATCTGTGATCATGCTAGGTCTCCGACTTGCTTGATTACAGTGAACCCTCATCTAGAGCTTTTCTCTTTGAATACTTATTGTTGCTAGTAGTCCCTACTGCTGCAATATGTTCTTCGAAGGGGATGATACCTCTAGAAACCATCAAGAGAGATATAACTACCTTGGGGATTATTGCTAAAAGCCTAGTTAGTTCTCTCCCTTATAGGTCCCTTAAATAGGGGCACGGAGCAAACACGCTGCGTGCCATTTTTCACACTGCCATGCATGAGTATCATATACCCTTTTGCTTATGTTCGGTAAATATTGTCATACTGTGTACATTCCCGCATTGTGTCTTTTGCATAGGCATTGCATATGGGTTCTGTCTTGATCCCTTCTGTAAATAAACAACCGGAGGGTCCGTGTCGCCTTCTTAAAAACGTGCGTTGGGGCATTTTGCTACCCCTAGACGTCGTATCTAAGAAGGGGACAAATTCCCCGGACCCCCGCATTCCTAGATTGCATCTGTGTCATATGCATTCCATCATGCATTCATCCATCCCACCCATGAGATATCGGAGTTTTGATTTGCACCAGCTTTTGTCTCACTTTAGTAAGCATGGGAACAAATCAAACCGGCAAGAGGTTCTACCAAGTCAAGGTCAAAAGCCTAGATACCACCAGCATCAAGGAATTAGGGCGGTTGATGGAACCCCTCCAAATGCAAACCTTCCGCAAGACTTACGGAAAGATCTTAGAGTTGACCATAGCAGAGGTGTCCATAGAAGCCATTGCATCACTTACCCAATACTACGACCAGCCTTTGAGGTGCTTCACATTCGGAGACTTCCAATTAGTACCAACCATTGAAGAATTTGAGGAAATTCTAGGATGTCCTCTCGAGGGAAGAAAACCATATCTTTCCTCCGGGTGTCTCCCCTCTTTGAGCAGAATTGCAACTGTGGTCAAGGATTCAGCAAGAGGTTTGGACCGCATAAAACAGACTCGGAACGGCATAGCGGGCCTACCACAGAGGTACCTAGAAGACAAGGCGAGGGGTATGGCCAATCAAGGAGACTGGGTCCCGTTTATGGATGTGTTAGCTTTGCTAATTTTTGGGGTCGTCCTCTTTCCAAACGTGGATGGTTTGGTGGACCTAGCAGCAATCGACGCTTTCCTTGCCTACCACCATAGCAAGGAAAGTCCGGTGGTAGCTGTCTTGGCAGATCTATTTGACACATTTGACCGAAGGTGCGAAAAGAGTAGCGCACGGATCATCTGTTGCTTACCCGCCCTCTGTGTTTGGTTGGTTTCGCACTTGTTCCAACAAGACACAAGACATCCATGTCCGCTCCTGAGCCATCGCTCGTGTACTGAAAAGAGGAGAATAGATTGGGACCAGCTCTTGGCCGGGATAGGAGGTAGAACAATCAGTTGGTTCCCCCGATGGAAGGAAGGAAAAGAAGGAGTCCTTTTCTCATGTGGAAGATACCCAAACATTCCGCTGGTAGGAACGAGGGGTTGTATTAACTACAATCTAGCGCTCGCTATAAGACAACTAGGGTACCCCATGAGGGGAGCACCGACGGAAGAAAGCATGTTTCCTTTCCTTGTGAGGGATTTCGGCGCACAAAATTCCAAGACTATACAAAGAATCCATAAGGCATGGGAAACCCCGTTAAGGAAAGATCAAGAGCTTAGAGGCATTCGTAATGGCCTCATTGGTGGGTACCACGAATGGCTGAAAGTTCATATACGAGGTTTAGATTGGCTCGCCAAGTTAAAAGTCGTCAGCGAAGAGAGTTTTGAAGCATCGGAAGAGGACGAAGAAGTCCAAGCTCTCAAAAGCGAGTTAGGAAAGGCAAAACTTGCCAAGGAGAAGTTCAAGTTGACCGCTACACACGTTCGGAAGGAGTGTGCCGGGTTACGGGAAGAGAATGCAATTACCGCAAGAGCCCTTGAACAAGAGACCAAGAGGGCTCGCAAGGAAGAGTATGGCCGGAACAAATTTCGCGGAGCTCTATGGGGTAGCAATAGTGAACTCAAGTTGCGAAGGGAAGAAAGAGACCAATCGCGAGCACATAGCATGGTTCTGAAAGAGGAGTTAATTGCTTGTTCGAGGTCCAAAAGAAGCTTGTCTCAGCGTTTATGCGAGACGAAGACCAACATGCTAGCTATCATCACTAAGTACCAAGAAGAGTTGGGTCTAGCCATGGCCCACGAGCATAGAATCGCGGACGAGTATGCTCAAGTATACGCGGAAAAAGAGGCTAGAGGAAGGGTGATCGACTCTTTACACCAAGAGGCAACCATGTGGATGGACCGGTTTGCTCTTACCTTGAACGGGAGTCAAGAACTTCCCCGCTTGTTAGCCAAGGCCAAGGCGATGGCAGACACCTACTCCACCCCCGAAGAGATTCATGGGCTTCTCGGCTATTGTCAGCATATGATAGACTTAATGGCCCACATAATTAGAAATCGTTAGGAAACTTGTATGGTCTCTCAGACCTTGACTAGATATGACTTCCTTTTTGAAATAAAATGAGTTGGTCCCATGTTTCTACTCCAAAAAGCTTGTGCAAATCAAATCACTCCTACATTTCATCTCTAGCATGCATTTTCTTTCTTTACCCACTCCTCACGTTTGGTTTTTTAGGGAAAAACACCATAACTAAACGCGCCGCAAGGTATCCCTATCGCACCAGATCCAAATCTAGAACGATGGGTGATCAAGAGGAGACGCAGGAACAGATGAAAGCCGACATGTCGGCTCTGAAAGAACAAATGGCCTCCATGATGGAGGCCATGTTAAGTATGAAGCAGCTCATAGAGAAGAACGCGGCCACCGCCGTCGCTGTCAGTTCGGCTGCCGAAGTAGACCCGACTCTCTTGGCAACTACGCACCATCCTCCCTCAAACATAGTAGGACGGGGAAGGGACACACTGGGGCACGATGGCAGCCCTCACCTAGGATACAACCGAGCGGCTTACCCTTATGGATTGCCGCCCAACTATTCACCACCCGTCTTGCAAGAAGATGCGGGCCACATTGCTTCTCCCGTCCATGAAAGAGAGCCTCCTCAGCAGCCCGATGAAGTCCACAAAGACCCTCAAGATTATGTTCGAAGGGATGTCGAGTTCTATCCTCCGATCCCCGAAGGGCCGGCACCAGGCACGTTGCCTCAACCCAACATCGCAGCACCACCAATAGTTTTGTCCACGGAAGGGCCGCCCCCAGCAACTGAAGAAAGGAGGAAGCTTGATCTCCTTGAGGAAAGATTGAGGGCCGTGGAAGGATTTGGGGACTATCCGTTCGCAGACATGACGGATCTTTGCTTAGTACCCGATGTTGTTATTCCCCCGAAGTTCAAAGTGCCGGACTTCGACAAGTATAAAGGGACGACTTGTCCCAAAAACCATCTCAAGATGTACTGCCGTAAGATGGGCGCCCACTCTAAAGATGAAAAGCTATTAATACACTTCTTTCAGGATAGCTTGGCCGGAGCTGCGGTAGTGTGGTACACTAATTTGGAAGCTTCCCGTATCCGTACTTGGAAGGATCTGATTACCGCCTTCCTAAGGCAGTATCAGTACAATTCTGATATGGCTCCTGACCGTACTCAACTGCAGAATATGTTCAAGAAAGAGGGTGAAACCTTTAAAGAATATGCGCAGCGATGGAGGGATTTGGCGGCACAAGTAGCTCCTCCCATGGTTGAGAGAGAGATGATCACCATGATGGTAGACACTCTGCCAGTGTTCTACTATGAGAAGCTAGTGGGTTACATGCCGTCCAGCTTTGCGGATCTAGTGTTTGCCGGGGAAAGAATCGAGGTAGGATTGAAAAGAGGAAAGTTTGATTACGTTTCCTCCACAAATGCGAATGCCAAAAGAATCGGGGCAACAGGGGCAAAAAGGAAGGAGGGAGATGCCCATGCCGTCTCTTCAACACCCGCGTGGGTCAAACCCCAGCAAACACCTCATGGTACCCATCAGTACGCGCAACATCACCCAAGTTTCTCGGCTCATACCGGGAACGCCTCTAGTTCAACACCCGTGCAGCCTAAGGCACCCACCCAGAGGGAAGCTCCCCAAGTTCCAACTCCGAACACGACTCGACCGGCCGGTAATTCCAACACGACAAGGAACTTCCCTCCGAGGCCATTTCCGGAATTCACCCCACTCCCAATGACGTACGAAGATCTTCTGCCATCCCTCATCGCCAATCATTTGGCCGTGGTAACTCCCGGAAGGGTCCTCGAACCCCCTTTCCCGAAGTGGTATGACCCTAACGCAACTTGCAAGTACCATGGGGGTGTCCCGGGGCATTCCGTCGAAAAATGCTTGGCCCTTAAATACAAGGTCCAACATTTAATGGATGCCGGATGGCTGACTTTCCAAGAGGATCGGCCCAATGTGAGAACCAACCCGCTCGCCAATCATGGAGGGGGAGCGGTTAATGCAGTTGAGTCCGATAGGCCGCACAGGTCTAAACCTTTAAGGGATGTGGCAACCCCTAGGAGGTTTATCTTTGAGGCCCTACAAAAAGGAGGTGTGATTCCCCATAGTGGGTGTAAGGAGGATTCCTGTCTGCTACACTCCGGCGAGTTGCATGACATGGAGACGTGTTTGGGAGTAGAGGAATTGTTACAGCGGATGATAGATCAAGGTCGACTGGAAGTCGGCAGTGAAGGAAAAGAAGAGCAGCATATATGCATGCAATCTACGGAGGGGAGCGGTGTTGCGAAGCCCAAACCCTTGGTGATATACTTCACTAAAAGCGCAGCTTCGCAAAAGCCTGGACACCCCTTAGTAGCCAAACCTGTTCCTTTCCCGTACCAAAATAGCCACGCGGTCCCGTGGAGATATGCACCTCCGAGGGAGAAGGAAGAAGAAGCCATTGACGTCAGCTCGCTGTCAGCTAAAGTAACAAATATCACGGGACTGAGTGGTGTGACCCGTAGTGGTCGTGTGTTCGCGCCTTCGGACCTACCAGTCCAACCCGTGGACGTCAAGGGAAAAGGAAAAGTGGTGGAGGAACAAGATGGCGAAGCACCCCACGCTTCGAATAAAGATATTCCGGCAAAGGGCCCCCCGGAGAAAAAGGATGGTAAAAAGGAGGTGTCGCTAGAGGAAGCCAGCGAGTTCCTCCGGATAATTCAGCAGAGCGAATTCAAGGTTATCGAACAGCTCAACAAAACCCCGGCCAGGGTCTCGCTGTTGGAGTTACTTATGAGCTCCGAGCCTCATCGGGCTCTGCTAGTAAAAGTTCTGAACGAGGCCCATGTAGCCCAAGATATCTCGGTAGAAGGTTTCGGATGGCTGGTCAACAATATCACTGCCAACAACTATCTTGCCTTCGCCGAAGAAGAAATCCTCGCCGAGGGGAGAGGGCATAATAAGGCTTTACACGTATCAGTCAAGTGTATGGACCATATCGTAGCCAAGGTGCTAATCGATAATGGTTCCAGTTTAAACGTGATTCCCAAAAGCACTTTGGAGAAGTTACCATTCAATGCTTCCCACTTAAAACCGAGTTCAATGGTGGTTCGTGCCTTCGACGGCACTCGCCGAGAGGTTAGGGGAGAGATCGATCTCCCAGTACAAATAGGCCCTCACACCTGTCAAGTCACCTTCCAAATAATGGATATTAACCCCCCTTACAGCTGTCTGTTGGGGCGCCCGTGGATCCACTCAGTGGGAGTTGTGCCTTCTACACTCCACCAAAAGCTGAAATTCGTAGTGGAGGGGCACTTGGTCATCGTGTCAGGCGAGGAAGACATCTTGGTAAGCTGCCCATCCTCCATGCCTTATGTGGAAGCCGCAGAAGAATCGTTAGAAACCGCTTTCCAGTCTTTTGAGGTGGTCAGCATTTCCTCCGTGGACTCCCTTTTTGGGCAGCCTTGTCTGTCCGATGCAGCGGTAATGATGGCCCGAGTTATGTTGGGGAACGGTTATGAACCCGGGATGGGTTTAGGCAAAGACAACGGCGGCATAACTAGCCTGATAAATACTCAAGGAAACCGTGGGAAGTATGGTTTAGGCTATAAGCCCACTCAGGTGGACATGAAAAGAAGCATCGCGGGAAGGAA
Source organism: Glycine max (assembly GCF_000004515.6). Lineage (NCBI taxonomy): Eukaryota > Viridiplantae > Streptophyta > Magnoliopsida > Fabales > Fabaceae > Glycine > Glycine max. The sequence continues at coordinate 38,638,309 of NC_038251.2, read as the reverse complement.
GAACAGTGGTCAAAGCTCGCGTTGGAGACAAGAAAGTGAAGGAAGCCCGCCCTGCCACATAAGTAGAAGCTTTATAAGCGCGGGTCTGGGAGACAAAGGTCAAGTGTTCGCGATATGCGAAGATGATGTTCCGAGTACTTTGGATTTGGTACGACCATGCCCTCCTGATTTCCAGCTGGGAAATTGGCGAGTGGAGGAACGCCCCGGCATTTACGCAACGAGCATAATGTAAACCTTTACGGTTTTAAAACCTTTATAGTTGGGCCTAGGCTTTAGAGTTTTTCCTTTTGTTAAGGCTTTGTGTCTTTTGTTTTTGAATTTATAATACAAGGATCTTTCTTCATCTGTTCCTGGTCTCTACCCATTCTCATTCATTTGCATGTTTACTTCTTTTTCTGAAACGGCAGATCCGATGACGAGTCCCCCGAAGGTACTAATACCTGGGACCCGCCTATCGACTTCGAGCAAGAAATGAATCAAACGGAAGATGAAGGAAATGAGGATGTGGGACTTCCCCCAGAACTAGAAAGAATGGTCGCCCATGAGGACCAAGAAACGGGGCCTCATCAAGAAGAAACAGAGCTAGTAGACTTAGGAATTGGCAGTGGAAAGAGGGAAGTAAAGATAGGTACAGGTATTACCGCATCTATCCGTGAAGAATTAATAATCCTGCTAAAAGACAACCAAGACATCTTTGCTTGGTCATACCAAGATATGCCCGGTTTGAGTTCTGACATTGTACAACACTGATTACCTCTAAATCCCGAGTGTTCCCCGGTAAAACAGAAACTGAGAAGGATGAAGCCCGAAACCTCCTTGAAAATAAAAGAAGAAGTGAAGAAGCAATTTGACGCTGGATTTCTGGCCGTCGCTCGGTACCCAGAATGGGTTGCCAACATCGTACCAGTTCCTAAGAAAGATGGGAAAGTACGAATGTGTGTGGATTATCGGGACCTGAATCGGGCCAGTCCCAAGGACAATTTTCCTTTACCACACATCGATATCCTCGTGGATAACACAGCCAATTTCGCTTTATTTTCCTTCATGGACGGTTTCTCTGGTTACAATCAGATAAAGATGGCGCCCGAGGATATGGAAAAGACTACTTTCGTCACCCTGTGGGGGACGTTCTATTACAAAGTGATGTCCTTTGGACTCAAGAATGCCGGGGCAACTTATCAACGGGCCATGGTAGCTTTGTTCCATGATATGATGCATCAAGAGATCGAGGTCTACGTGGACGACATAATTGCTAAATCTAAATCCGAGGAAGAACACCTTGTCAACCTGCGGAAGTTGTTCGAAAGGCTTAAGAAATATCAATTAAGGTTGAACCCCGCTAAGTGTACCTTTGGGGTCAAATCAGGGAAATTGCTTGGTTTCATTGTAAGCCAGAAAGGGATAGAGGTAGACCCCGAAAAAGTGAAGGCCATCCTTGAGATGCCAGAACCCCGTACAGAGAGGCAAGTCCGAGGTTTCCTGGGGCGCTTGAATTATATTGCCAGATTCATATCGCAGCTCATCGCCATTTGTGAGCCGTTGTTCAAGCTCTTGCGCAAAAACCAAACTGATCGCTGGAATGAGGATTGCCAAGAGGCTTTTGGAAGGATCAAAAAGTGCCTAATGAATCCTCCCGTGCTTATGCCACCAGTACCTGGAAGGCCTCTCATTTTGTACATGACAATCTTGGACGAGTCAATGGGGTGTATGCTGGGGCAACATGACGAATCCGGGAAGAAAGAGCGCGTTGTTTACTACCTGAGTAAGAAGTTCACGACCTGTGAGATGAATTACTCCTTGCTCGAAAGAACGTGTTGTGCTTTAGTATGGGCATCCCATCGCCTAAGGCAGTACATGCTGAGCCATACTACCTGGTTGATATCCAAAATGGACCCAGTTAAGTACATCTTTGAAAAGCTAGCTCTCACGGGACGAATCGCCCGGTGGCAAGTCCTGCTATCTGAGTTTGATATAGTCTACGTCACCCAAAAGGCGATAAAAGGAAGCGCTTTAGCAGATTATTTGGCTCAACAACCTCTTAACGACTACCAGCCCATGCATCCTGAATTCCCGGATGAGGACATCATGGCCTTGTTCGAGGAAAAATTGGACGAAGATCGGGACAAATGGACTGTATGGTTTGACGGAGCGTCAAACATTCTAGGTCATGGCGTTGGGGCAGTGTTGGTCTCTCCGGACAATCAGTGTGTACCTTTCACAGCCAGGCTAGGATTCGACTGCACCAACAACATGGCCGAATATGAAGCATGTGCCCTAGCCGTCCAGGCAGCAATTGACTCCAATGTCAAACTACTCAAGGTGTACGGCGACTCAGCGTTGGTAATCCATCAGCTGAGAGGGGAATGGGAAACTAGAGATCCCAAGCTGATACCCTACAAAGCCTATATCAAGGAATTGGCTAAGACCTTCGATGAGATCTCCTTCCATCATGTTCCCCGCGAGGAAAATCAAATGGCGGATGCACTTGCTACGTTGGCGTCTATGTTCCAGCTAACACCGCACGGGGATCTACCCTACATTGAATTTTGGTGTCGTGGCAAACCCGCGCATTGTTGCCAAGTGGAAGAGGAACGGGACGGAAAGCCTTGGTATTTCGACATCAAGCGATATGTCGTAAGCAAAGAATACCCGCCAGAAATTGCCGACAACGATAAAAGGACATTGAGAAGGTTGGCAGCCGGTTTCTTCATGAGCGGAAGCATACTGTATAAAAGAAATCATGACATGACACTCCTGCGGTGTGTGGATGCCAAGGAGGCAAATCACATGATTGAGGAAGTCCATGAGGGCTCGTTTGGAACGCACGCCAACGGGCATGCTATGGCCAGGAAGATCCTAAGAGCAGGTTATTACTGGCTTACCATGGAAAGTGATTGTTGTGTCCATGTGAGGAAATGCCACAAATGTCAAGCATTCTCAGATAATGTCAATGCCCCACCACACCCTCTGAATGTCATGTCCGCCCCTTGGCCTTTCTCCATGTGGGGAATAGATGTCATCGGGGCCATCGAGCCCAAGGCCTCGAATGGTCATCGCTTCATCCTCGTAGCGATAGATTATTTCACCAAGTGGGTCGAGGCGGCTTCATATACCAATGTCACGAGGAATATGGTGATCAGGTTCATTAAGAAAGAGATCATCTGCCGATATGGTTTGCCAAGGAAGATTATCACGGACAACGGCACCAACCTGAATAACAAGATGATGGGGGAAATGTGCGAAGAGTTTAAAATCCAGCATCACAATTCCACACCCTACCGGCCAAAGATGAATGGAGCCGTGGAAGCGGCCAATAAGAATATCAAAAAGATTATCCAAAAGATGACCGTGTCATACAAGGATTGGCACGAAATGCTCCCATTCGCGTTACACGGTTACCGGACTTCAGTGCGAACGTCAACTGGGGCAACGCCGTTCTCATTGGTATATGGGATGGAGGCTGTGTTACCGTTTGAAGTAGAAGTACCATCATTAAGGATCTTGGCACAATACGGATTAAAGAAATCAGAGTGGGCTCAAACACGCTATGACCAGCTCAACCTCATTGAGGGTAAGCGCTTAACAGCCATGAGTCATGGGCGCTTATACCAGCAAAGAATGAAGAGTGCATTCGACAAGAAAGTACGCTTACGCAAGTTCCATGAGGGAGACCTTGTGCTAAAGAAAATGTCCCATGCTGTCAAGGACCATCGAGGGAAATGGGCCCCGAACTACGAAGGGCCTTTTGTTGTGAAGAGGGCTTTTTCCGGAGGAGCCCTGGTGCTTACCAACATGGATGGCGAAGAGCTACCTTCACCCGTGAACTCTGATGTCGTCAAACAATATTATGCTTAGAAGCTGGGGCAATTAAGGGTGTCGCTGCATGTTCTTTATCTTTATGCATTTTCTGGATTTCCCCCAGGGATTTCTTGTCTGTTGTATCTCTCGTTACAATCTTTCAAAGAAATGAACGTGGATTCGAGGCTTTAGTCCTCACGTTAGTTTCAAACCTTGCGTTAATCTGTGATCACCTGAGCCCTTCCGCTCAGTTCATGGGATGCCCCAAGCGCTTAATTAGAATTGAACCTGAACCAACTTTCCCTAAATTTGCTGCGTTTGAAAACATTCATGCATACGCATACGCATACACATGCATATTGTTGTGGTAAAAAAACAGGGGCAGGATCATCTTGGGATACCTTCTGGGGTAGAGACAAAACATGAACGGCAGAAACCAATCAAGGTAAGATAATGACGCGGTCAAGATTGGCCATACCTGGTTGTTTATTACTTGCAGGTACTTAAGGACGGATGCAAGTGGGGATGGGGTCACGACCGACCGATCGTTGCCCCTTCTCTGCGCGAAACAAGCAGAGAATGTCGCTGCAAGGCAGCCCCGTATCCTTTATATTTTGCAGCTTTCTTTTACTATTTTTTTGTTTTAAAAAGTAAAAATAAGTAATCAACACCTAATTCTAACCTAAGTAAGTTCAAGTTAGGCAAGATGCTAATCCATGAGAAGGGAGGGGACATGGTTAATGTTCCCCTCAAAAAAAAAAATGTGCAGGTTAGCTCGCTTGGGCGAGCCACCCCTGCACCAAATTATAAGAATGACGAAAGAGGGGACGTTTTTGCATTCAAAAACTTCTTTTCCCCCCTTTCAAAAGCCATACCCACGGGATTGACGAGTTTGCAGCCCTAGGGTCATCCTTTTTCGCATTTTTTGATTCCGTTTTGCGCTTTTGTTCATCACCAACAAGTAAGTGTTCCATCCCTAAGCTTTCTAGCTTTTCATTGGTGTATTTTGATCTCCTTTTGGTGCTCTAAATTGTGGGAATGTGCTCAAATATATGGGGCAATTTTGGTTTGTTTTCTTGCTTGATTAGGTTGAATTAGGGGTTTGTATGGGATGGCCCTAGGCCTATAATGCATTTTGGAGCAATGGGACATGCCACATTGTCCCCGTTCTCTTGCTATCGACGCCTAAACGCGCGCCCACCAAGTGTTCGGTGAAATGCCTCAATGGCATTAGCGCGTGACTTTTGTAAGGAAACAACCCATGGGGTATTTTGGTTTGTACATATTTTCTATTTTTGGAATATGTATTCATTCCCGAAAAAGGCTAGAGTAATTGCCCCACATATATCCTAGGCCTAGGGACTAAAATTTTATGCAAAAAGAACACAAGTGGAGGTGCATATTGGGTAAAGTTACTCTTTTTGGCCAGCAATCAGCTATGGGCCACGCTACAATAATTTCCCTACGCCTAGATGTTTAGGAATTTTGCTCGTCATGAATGTGTAGGTTTAGAATAGGTAGCAAAATGCCTTTGGCAATTTACACTTTGGGTATGATAGCAAAATACTTGGATGTATGTACATATAATTTTTGGTAGTCAAAATGTCTCACAAAAAATATATATAAATATGTTGCATGTTATGTAAAGAAAATACATTACAAAAAAAATATATACCTTTTAATTTGAATACAATTTTAGTCAGCAAAGGAAAATATACTTGAATTTGCATGCGGCTTTAGGTAGCAAAAACTTGAAAAGGGCATGAAATGTAGCACCTTATTGTGTAGATAGTCAAGATTCATCATGAAGTTTGTGTATGTATAGGTATTAGAAATACCAAGATGTGCACATGTGCAATTTTTGGTACCCCAAAATGCTTTGAGTATGCATGTATGTAAATTCAGCCAAGGAGATGTGTGTGATGTAAGTAACAAATACACCTTGGAAGTACATGTAAATAATCTAGGTAACGGAGCTGCCTTGATTGAATATGGGTGCATTTTTCTTAGTTAATAGAATGTCTTGTGCAAGTGAACGTTCGTAAGGAGATATGCGCATAAGCTTGCTCTAAATTTACATTGATGTTTGTATTTATGGGAGGAGGTTGTATGCCATTTTTGTTTTAAGAGTAGTGTCCCACTGGTAAAACTAACTTTCCAAATGTTTGCCTTCGCAGGAAATGGCCCCGAGGAAGCTTGCCTCAAAGAGGTCCAGGAAGGACAAGGCAGCCGAAGAAACTAGTTCCGCTCCGGAGTATGACAGTCACCGCTTTAGGAGCGCTGTACACCAGCAGCGCTTCGAGGCCATCAAGGGATGGTCGTTTCTCCGGGAGCAACGCGTCCAGCTCAGGGACGACGAGTATACTGATTTCCAGGAGGAAATAGGGCGCCGGCGGTGGGCACCACTGGTTACTCCCATGGCCAAGTTTGATCCAGAAATAGTCCTTGAGTTTTATGCCAATGCTTGGCCAACAGAGGAGGGCGTGCGTGACATGAGATCCTGGGTAAGGGGTCAGTGGATCCCGTTTGATGCCGACGCTATCGGCCAACTCCTAGGATATCCGTTGGTGTTGGAAGAGGGCCAGGAATGTGAGTATGGCCAGAGGAGGAACCGGTCTGATGGGTTCGATGAGGAGGCCATCGCTCAGCTGCTATGTATACCGGGGCAGGATTTTGCCCGGACTGCTGCAGGGAGGCGAGTGCGAATCATGCGCACCAACATGACCACCCTGACCCAGATATGGATGACGTTGCTCCTCAGCAATATCCTGCCCATCGATCATAATTCCGACCTTCCCATGCCGAAGTGTCAGCTGGTGTACGCCATCCTGACACGGATGAGCATCCATGTGGCTCAGTTGATCGCTGATGCCATCTATATTTTTGCAGGTATGGCGCCTACTAGGCACCCTTTGGACCCAGACAAGTCCAACAGGGCCCTGGGATTCCCCGCACTGATCACAGGACTCTGCCAGTCGTTCGGGGTCCCCGTTGCACCTACCAAGGTGATTCGGCCGCCCATCACCCAGGCTTTTATTGAGAAGTACTGTACCCAGAGACAGGCTCAGGGTGATGCTCCACAGGCCGCAGGCGCGCCACCACCGCCTCATCAGGCTGGCCAGGCTGGGGCATTTGACATGGAGCAGTATTTACGGCATTTGGTTCGCCAGCAGGCGGCCAACCACCGAGCACATGTACAGACCCATGATTGTCTGTACCAGATGAGCCTTAGCATGCAGAGCCAGGGCTTCGCTTCTTTTTCATGCCCTACTCCAGACCAGTTCAGAGCAGAGGTTGCATGGCCCGGAGATTGGCCCGAGGCCCAAGCAGGAGAGGCACCCCCAGAAGCTCCCGGCGATGGAGAAGAGGCCCACGAGGACGAGGAGATGGCCGATTTGCTTGACTTCTTGGGAGGGAGTGGAGATACGTGACTGGGAGATCCCCAGATTCATGTTTTCTTTCATATTTCTTTTGTCATTTTTATTCTATGTTGTTGTTTTGACTTGAGAGACTAATGTTTGTTTTTGTTGTTTCGATTGTCATTTGTACAGCGCATACATTTTTAGATTGTTGCGTTGGTGTTTATATATCATTACTATCGATGATGTTTGAAATTCTGGAACCGTGTAGAGTTCTTCGTTTAGGAACATCGTCCCAAAAATATATATGTAAAATAAACAAAAATCATGATAAAATAAAAATAGAAAAGAAAAAAAAATGAAATGGAAAAGAGAACAAAAGAGAAAAAAAGAGAGCAAGTAAAGAAAAAGAGAGCAAATAAGGAAAAAGAAAGCAAGTAAGAAAAAGGTGGAAAAAGAGAAAATAAGTTGTCTAGCTAAAAATCGACATGCTTTTGAAAAGAGATGATTTCCAACTTTTCTTTAAAAGAAAAATTCGCTGATCATAGCTAGTTTTTGAAAAAAAACGTGTCTACACCTGAAGGGTGAATGCTGTGAAATTTCCCCGGATGCCCAAAATGGACTTGGAGGAATGCACAAATTGATAAAAGAACATATTTTGGAAACATTGGGTTGATTTAAAATGGAGGAGATGAATCCTGAGCCCTAGCATCACATGACCATAAAAATTTGACACTTGAGCGTCCACATAGGTGCATGCATGACCAGTTTTGCACAAAATTTCCAAATCATCATTTTTGCATTTGTGTCATGGAAATAATGTGGGGCATCCCTTTTTATCCTTGAACCAAACCAAACCCTGACATGTATCATGTCTAGCCATTCTACAAGCCTTGAGCCAAAATCCTGACTCACCATAAACCTTACCCTCGGAAAAAAAAAAAAGAAGGAAAGGAAATTCCCAATCAAAGAATGGGAGAAAGAAAAAAGAAAAGAAAGAAAATTCCCAACCAAATAATGGGAGAAAGTAAAAAAGAAGGAAGCTCCTAGTCAAAGAAACCAGAAGAAATGTGCAGAGAGGTCTTTGGACCAGATAATATCTGAACAGTACAGAATTGTCACCAAATGAACAAAAAGAAGGAAAGGAAACCACGACCTAAAATGGTCTTCTCCCTTTGATTACCAACCAAAATCCCGTGTGCTAGCGACTTTTTCGCCCCGCACTAAACAAAAAAACAGAAAAGGAAAAGCCAACAAAAAATCAAAAGCCAAAAACACACAAAAGCCGAAAAACCCACCAAAAGAACCCATTCCCAAGGGAAGTCCTATTGATCCATGATCACACATGTAATTTTTGATTTGATAGGAAATAATTTGCAAATTCAAGTCATGATATATCTATGGTTCGGAATTAGGATGAAACACTTACCTGTGTGAGATTGATACATGTCGCAACCTACCCTTCGGCGGGAGGGCGACGCGAGACTCGCGGGATGCGTGTTCCACGAATGGAATACGCGCGGAGTCGCCACCAACGTTTATTTGAGGAAAACGTCGGAAAAACCGGAAAAGACGCGATCTACGAACTTTTTTAGTGAAAGGTTCGGGAGTTGTATTTACGCACGGGGAAGGTATTAGCACCCCACACGCCCGTCCCAAGGGACGGCAGCCTTTAATCGAATGTGCAAACATGACTTTGATTTTTAAGTTCCCTTTTATGTTCTTATATCCTTTATACCCTTTTTTATATTTTTCCTTTTTTGAGGTCGACAAGGGTGTTTCCCTTTGCTCCTACGTATTCCTCAATTTGGGATGAGAAAATCAGACCTACGTAGTTCTTTCTCAAGTGATTCTTTTTTACTTTAAGAGGTGATCATTTTAAGGCGTTGGACCTTAAAAGTGATCCATTTTACTTAGTGAGGAATTGAAATGACGAACTTCAAAAGCCTATTTTTGTGGACGAGCTTGACTAGGCGAGTTGATTTTAGCCTTAGTTTCACTTTAGTTATTAATCAATTCGATCAAGAATGAGAAATCCCAAAGAGAAAACGTCCGATTGATTTTCCGCTTTATTTTACTAAAAGATGTCTTTTTGATTATTATATTATTTTTTACCTCTTTTTGATTTCCAACGTGGTTACGGCACGACCGAACGGTCGGAATTTATTTTAACCGAAGTTAATGGATAATACAATTCAAACGTTCGGTGGAAATTTATTTTATTTTTAAGTTAAGCGAGAAACGACTTAAGTAAAACGGCTTAAGCACGTCAACAGGGGGTATAAAAAGTAAACAAAACGAGAATAAAAATGCACGAAACACAATGTGGACCACTACGGGTACATAGAATGAATCGAAAAGCTTGGTTCGAGGTACTTACCCGTTGAAGATCGAAGAACGATGAAGAACGAATGGAGAACGTCGAAGAACGGTTGAAACCTTTGCGAGATTCCTCACGGAAAACGTTACGGAAACGTTTCGGAAGCGCCTCGGCTTAGATTTTCTTCACGGAAACAATTTTTCCAAGCAAATTCGAAAGAGAGAGAAGTGCCTAAGGGGCTGGACCCCTTCCTTCTTGCCTTCCTCCCCTATTTATAGCAAAATAGGGGAGGTGGTTGCCGCCCAGCTCGCCCAGGCGAGCAGGGTTGCTTCCTCCAGAAGCAACCGCCTTCTGGAGGAATCTTCTGGAGGGCCCAAGTGGGCCTGGGTGCTATTTGCACCCCCATTTTTACTAAGTACACCCCCCTCTGCTGTTTTTTTTGGTAATTCTTTTTTCGTAAAGTTACGGAAACTTACGAATTTCGTAACGATACTTGTTTTCTTTCCGTAATGTTACGGAATCTTGCGGATTACATAATCATCCCCTTTTTGACTTACGGAATGTTACGGAACCTCACTTAATTATGCAACGATGCTTCCATTTGATTTCCGGTGTGTCACGGAAACTTACGGATTGTGCATCAATATTTTTTTGGTTTTTCGGCATGTCCTGGAATTTCACAAATTGCCTAATGATGGGTGCCAAGCACCTCACGAGGACCAAAGAATGGTCGCACGTCATCGAGCAAAGGTCCCCGGACGAAATTAGGGTATGACAGTTGCCCCTCTTTACTTGTCTTTTATTGGAGATAAAAGGAAAGTAAAGATAAGACACTAATTTCGTTCCTCTCGATTTGACGAGAGTCGCAGGTGACCATAAAATCTCCACATGCAAATGACTCGTTGTTCCCAAAATTTCACAAATTGCCTAATGATGGGTGCCAAGCACCTCACAAGGACCAAAGAATGGTCGCTTGTCATCAAGCAAAGGTCTCAAAAATCAGTGTATGACACTAATTTCGTTCCTCTCGGTTGACGAGAGTCGCGGGTGACCATGACTTGTCGTTCCTAGAATTTCACAAATTGCCTAATGATGGATGCCAAGCATCTCACAAGGACCAAAGAATGGTCGCATGTCATTAAGCAAAGGTCCCCGAAAATCAGTGTATGACACTAATTTCGCTCCTCTCGACTTGGCGAGAGTCGCGGGCGACCATGAAATTTCCGCATGTAAATGACTTGTTGTTCCCGGAGGAACAAAAGGTGCAGAAGACTATGTCAGTCTCTGCATGCTATCAAGCGTTCTGTCTTACAGATAGCAAAAGAATGTTTATACGGATAACCACTCGGGTATTTCCGCGTATCATCGGGCCCGCCGCCTCTGGATGATACAAGGGTGCAGAATGACCAAACTTGGTCTCTGCTTGTCATCGGGCCCGCCGCCTCTGGATGACAAAAGGGTGCGAATAACCATAAGGTATCTCCGCGTATCATGGGTGCAGAATGACCAAACTTGGTCTCTGCTTGTCATCGGGCCCGCCGCCTCTGGATGACAAAAGGGTGCGAATAACCATAAGGTATCTCCGCGTATCATGGGTGCAGAATGACCAAACTTGGTCTCTGCTTGTCATCGGGCCCGCCGCCTCTGGATGACAAAAGGGTGCGAATAACCATAAGGTATCTCCGCGTATCATGGGTGCAGAATGACCAAACTTGGTCTCTGCTTGTCATCGGGCCCGCCGCCTCTGGATGACAAAAGGGTGCGAATAACCATAAGGTATCTCCGCGGGCTACCAGCTCTTGAGTCATGGCAACAAAAGGCGGTGTGGTCGACAAAAGCGAGGCTCTTGCTCCTACGTATCCTCCAATGAGGAATTCAGACCTACGTAGTTCTGGATAACTTGTGAGACTTGAAAAAGTCTCGTTGTTTTCTCCACTAAAAATGCAAACATGCTTTAGCAAAGAGACAAATATTCCAACTGATTTAGAGCAGCATATGCTTTTTTGAGTGAAAAACAATGCGTCTACCGGGGAAGGAGAGTCTGCTGACGAAATCTCCCATAACCATAAAATGAGATTTTGGATGTCAGCATTTCGTTTCTAAATGACCATTTAGAGGAAACACTGGGTTCGACAAAAATAGAAGAAATCTACTCAAAGTGTATCAATCTCGCACAGGTAAGTGTTTCATCCTAATTCCGAACCATAGATATGTCATGACTTGACTTTGCAAATTATTTCCTATCAAATCAAAAATTACACGCGTGATCATGGATCAATAGGGCTTCCCTTGGGAATGGGTTCTTTTGGTGGTTTCTTCTTTCGGCTTTTGTGTGTTTTTGGCTTTTGATTTTTCTGGCTTTTTTCTTTTTCTGTTTTTGTTTAGTGCGGGGCGAGAAAAAAAAGTCGCTAGCGCACGGGATTTTGGTTGGTAATTAAAGGGAGAAGACCATTTTAGGTCGTGGTTTCCTTTCCTTCTTTTTGTTCATTTGGTGACAATTCTGTATTGTTCAGATATTGTCCGGTCTAAAGACCTCTCTGCACATTTCTTCTGGTTTCTTTGACCAGGAGCTTCCTTCTTTTTTACTTTCTCCCATTCTTTGGTTGGGAATTTTCTTTCTTTTCTTTTTTCTTTCTCCCACTCTTTGATTGGGAATCTCCTTTCCTTCCTTTTTTGCTTTCTCTTTGATTGGAAATTTTCCTTCTTTTCTTTTTGCTTCCGAGGGTAAGGATTATAGTGAGTCATGATTTTGGCTCAAGGTTTGTAGAATGGCTAGACATGATACATGTCGGGGTTTGGTCTGGCTCAAGGATAAAAGGGATGCCCCACATTATTTCCATGACACAAAATGCAAAAATGATGATTTGGAAACTTTATGCAAAACTGGTCATGCATGCACCTATGCGGACACTCAAGTGTCAAATCTTTATGGTCATGTGATGCTAGGGTTCAGGATTCATTTCCTCTATTTTAGTCAACCCAACGTTTCCAAAATATGTTCTTTTATCAATTTGTGCATTCGTCCGAGTCCATCTCGGGCGTCTGGGAAAATCTTCACAGCATTCACCCTTCAGGTGTATACACATTTTCCAAAAATTGGTTATGATCAATGAATTTTTTCAAAGAAAAGTTGGAAATCGTCTCTTTTCAAAAGCATGTCGTTTCTTAGCTAGACAACTTATTTTCTCTTTTTCTACCTTTTTCCTTACTTGCCCTTTTTTCCTTATCTGCTCTCTTTTTCTTTTCACTTTCTTCTCTTTTCTATCTCATTTTCTTTCTTTTTCCATTTCATTTTTATCATGATTTTTTGTTTATTTCACATATATACTTTTGGACGATGTTCCTAAACGAAGAACTCTACACGGTTCTGGAATTTCAAACATCATTGATAGTAGTGATATATAAATACTAATGCAACAATCTAAACAAAAATGTATGCGCTGTACAAATGACAATCGAAACAACAAAAACAAACGTTAGTCTCTCAAGTCAAAACAATAACATAGAATAAAAATGATAAAAGAAATATGAAAGAAAACATGAATCTGGGGATCTCCCAGTCACGTGTCTCCACTCCCTCCCAAGAAGTCAAGCAAATCGGCCATCTCCTCATCCTCGTGGGCTTCTTCTCCATCGCCGGGAGCTTCCGGGGGCGCCTCTCCTGCTTGGGCCTCGGGCCAATCTCCGGGCCATGCTACCTCTGCCCTGAACTGGTCTGGAGTAGGGCATGAAAAAGAAGCGAAGCCCTGGCTCTGCATGCTAAGGCTCATCTAGTACAGACAGTCATGGGTCCGTACATGTGCTCGGTGGTTGGCCGCCTGCTGGCGAACCAAATGCCGTAAATACTGCTCTATGTCAAATGCCCCAACCTGGCCAGCCTGATGAGGTGGTGGTGGCGCGCCTGCGGCCTGTGGGGCATCACCCTGAGCCTGTCTCTGGGTACAGTACTTCTCAATAAAAGCCCGGGTGATGGGCGGCCGAATCACCTTGGTAGGTGCAACGGGGACTCCGAACGACTGGCAGAGTCCTGTGATCAGTGCGGGGAATCCCAGGGCCCTATTGGACTTATCTGGGTCCAAAGGGTGCCTAGTGGGCGCCATACCTGCAAAAATATAGATGGCATCAGCGATCAACTGAGCCACATGGATGCTCATCCGTGTCAGGATGGCGTACACCAGTTGGCACTTAAGCATGGGGAGGTCGGAATTATGATCGGTGGGCAGGATGTTGCTGAGGAGCAACGTCATCCATATCTGGGTCAGGGTGGTCATACTGGTGCGCATGATTCGCACTCGCCTCCCTGCAGCAGTCCGGGCAAAATCCTGCCCCGGTATACATAGCAGCTGGGCGATGGCCTCCTCATCGAACCCATCAGACCGGTTCCTCCTCTGGCCATACTCGCATTCCTGGCCCTCTTCCAACACCATTGGATATCCCAGGAGCTGGCTGATAGCGTCGGCATCGAACGGGATCCACTGACCCCTAACCCAGGATCTCATGTCACGCACGCCCTCCTTTGTTGGCCAAGCATTGGCATAAAATTCAAGGACTATTTCTGGATCAAACTTGGCCATAGGAGTAACCAGTGGTGCCCACCGCCGGCGCCCTATTTCCTCCTGAAAATCAGTATACTCGTCGTCCCTGAGCTGGACGCGTCGCTCCCGGAGAAACGACCATCCCTTGATGGCTTCGAAGCGCTGCTGGTGTACAGCGCTCCTAAAGCGGTGACTGTCGTACTCCGGAGCGGAACTAGTTCCTTCGGCCGCCTTGTCCTTCCTGGACCTCTTTGAGGCAAGCTTCCTCGGGGCCATTCCTGCGAAGGCAAACATTTGGAAAGTTAGTTTTAGCGGGACATTACTCTTAAAGCAAAAATGGCATATAACCTCCTCCTATAAATACAAACATCAATGTAAATTTAGAGCAAGCTTATGCGCCTATTTCCTTACAAACGTTCTCTTGCACAAGACATTTAACCGAAAAAATGCACCCATTTACAATCAAGGCAGCTTCGTTACCTAGATTATTTACACGTACCTCCAAGGTGTATTTGTTACTTACATCACACACATCTCCTTGGCTAAACTCACATACATGCATACTCAAGCATTTTGGGGCACCAAAAATTGCACATGTGCACATCTTGGCATTTCTAATACCCACATACGCAAACTCCATGATGAATCTTGACTATCTACACAATAAGGTGCCACATTTCATGCTCTTTTTTCAAGTTTTTGCTACCTAAAGCCGCATGCAAATTCAAGCATATTTTCCTTTGCTGACTAAAATTGCATTCAAATTTAAAAGGTATATTTTTTGTAATATGTTTTCTTCTTTACATAACATGCAACATATTTATGTATATTTTTTTGTGAGACATTTTTGACTACCAAAAATTATATATACATACATTCAAGTATTTTGCTATTCATACCCAAAGTGCAAATTGCCAAAGGTATCTTGCTACCTATTCTAAACCTACACATTCATGACGAGCACAATTCCTAAACAACTAGGCGTAGGGAAAATATTATAGTGTGGCCCATAGCTGATTGCTGGCCAAAAAGGGTAACCTTACCCAATATGCACCTCCTTTTGTATTCTTTTTGCATAAAATTTTAGTTTCTAGGCCTAGGACATATGCGGGGCTATTACTCTAGCTCTTTCGAAAATGAATGCATGTCCCAAAAATATGTGCAAACCAAATTGCCCCATGGGTTGTTTCCCTACAACAATCACGCGCTAATGCCGTTGAGGCATTTCACCGAACACTTGGTGGGCGCGCGTTTAGGCATCAATAGCAAGAGAACGGGGACAATGTGGCATGCCCCATTACTTCAAAATGCATTATAGGCCTAGGGCCATCTCATACAAACCCCCAATTCAACTTAATCAAGCAAGAAAACAAACCAAAATTGCCCCACGTATTTGAGCACATTCCCACAATTTAGAGCACCAAAAGGAGATCAAAATACACCAATGAAAAGCTAGAAAGCTTAGGGATGGAATACTTACTTGTTGGTGATGAACAAAAGCGCGAAACGGAATCAAAAAATGCGAAAAATGATGACCCTAGGACTGCAAACTCGTAAATCCCGTGGGTATGGCCTTTGAAAAAGGGGGGAAAGAAGTTTTTGAATGAAAAAAACGTCCCCCCTTTCGTCACTTTTATATTTTGGTGCAGAGGTGGCTCGCCCAGGCGAGCTAACCTGCACTTTTTTTTTTTTTTTTTTTTTTTTTTTTTCGAGGGGAACATTAACCATGTCCCCTCCCTCCTCAGGGATTAGCATTTTGCCTAACTTGAACTTACTTAGGTCAGAAATAGGCGTTGATTACTTATTTTATTATTACTCTTTTCCTTTTTAAAACAAACAAATAGTAAAAGAAAGCTGCAAAATACAAAGGATACGGGGCTGCCTTGCAGCGACATTCCCTGCTTGTTTCGCACAGAGAAGGGTAACGATCGGTCGGTCGTGACCCCATCCCCGCTTGCGTTCACCCTTAAGTACCTGCAAGTAATAAACAACCAGGTATGGCCAATCTTGGCCGCATCATTACCCTACCTTGATTGGTTTCTGCCGTTCATGTTTTGTCTTCACTCCAGAAGGTAGCCCAGGGTGATCCTGCCCCTGTTTTACCACAAGAATATACATGCGTATGCGTATGCGTATGCATGAATGTTTTCAAACGCAGAAAATTTAGGGAAAGTTGGTTCAGGTTCAATTCTAATTAAGCGCTTGGGGGATCCCATGAACTGAGCGGAAGGGCTCAGGCGATTACAAATTAACGCAAGGTGTGAAACTAACGTGAGGACTAAAAGCCTCAAATCCATGTTCATTTCTTTGAAAGACCGTAACAAGGGACACAGCGGACCGGAAATCCCTGGGGGGAGATCTAGAAAACGCACGAAGATAGAGAACATGCAGCGACATCCTTAATTGCCCCAGCTTCTAAGCATAATATTGTTTGACGACATCAGAGTTCACGGGTGAAGGTAGCTCTTCGCCATCCATGTTGGTAAGCACCAGGGCCCCTCCGGAGAAAGCCCTCTTCACAACAAAAGGCCCTTCGTAGTTCGGGGCCCATTTCCCTCGGTGGTCCTTGACAGCATGGGACATCTTTTTTAGCACAAGGTCTCCCTCATGGAACTTGCGTAAGCGTACTTTCTTGTCGAATGCACTCTTCATTTTTTGCTGGTATAAGCGCCCATGACTCATGGCCGTTAAGCGCTTACCCTCAATGAGGTTGAGCTGATCGTAGCGTGTTTGAGCCCATTCTGATTCCTTTAATCCGGATTCTGCCAAGATCCTTAATGACGGGACTTCTACCTCAAATGGTAACACCGCCTCCATCCCATATACCAATGAGAACGGCGTTGCCCCAGTTGACGTTCGTACTGAAGTCCGGTAACCGTGTAACGCGAATGGGAGCATCTCGTGCCAATCCTTGTATGACACGGTCATCTTTTGGATAATCTTTTTGATATTCTTATTGGCTGCTTCCACGGCTCCATTCATCTTTGGCCGGTAGGGTGTGGAATTGTGATGCTGGATTTTAAACTCCTCGCACATTTCCCCCATCATCTTGTTATTCAGGTTGGTGCCGTTGTCCGTGATAATCTTCCTTGGCAAACCATATCGGCAGATAATCTCCTTCTTAATGAACCTGACCACCACATTCCTCGTGACATTGGTATATGAAGCCGCCTCGACCCACTTAGTGAAATAATCTATTGCTACAAGGATGAAGCGATGACCATTCGAGGCCTTGGGCTCAATGGCCCCAATGACATCTATTCCCCACATGGAGAAAGGCCAAGGGGCGGACATGACATTCAGAGGATGCGGTGGGGCATTGACATTATCCGCGAATGCTTGACATTTGTGGCACTTCCTCACATGGACACAACAATCACTTTCCATGGTAAGCCAGTAATAACCTACTCTTAAGATCTTCCTGGCCATAGCATGCCCGTTGGCGTGTGTTCCAAACGAGCCCTCATGGACTTCCTCGATCATGTGATTTGCCTCCTTGGCATCCACACATCGCAGGAGTGTCATGTCATGATTTCTCTTATACAGTGTGTCTCCGCTCATGAAGAAACTGGCGGCCAACCTCCTCAATGTCCTTTTATCGTTGTCGGCAATCTCTGGCGGGTATTCTTTGCTTTCGACATATCGCTTGATGTCGTAATACTTGGGCTTTCCGTCCCGTTCCTCTTCCACTTGGCAACAATGTGCGGGTTTGCTACGACACTGAAATTCAATGTAGGGTAGGTCCCCGTGCGGTGTTAGCTGGAACATAGATGCCAATGTAGCAAGTGCATCCGCCATTTGATTTTCCTCGCGGGGAACATGATGGAAGGAGATCTCATCGAAAGTCTCAGCCAACTCCTTGATGTAGGCTTTGTAGGGTATCAGCTTGGGATCTCTAGTTTCCCATTCTCCTCTCAGCTGATGGATTACCAACGCTGAGTCGCCGTACACCTTGAGTAGTTTGACATCGGAGTCAATTGCTGCCTGGACGGCTAGGGCACATGCTTCATATTCGGCCATGTTGTTGGTGCAGTCGAATCCTAGCCTGGCTGTGAAAGGTACACATTGATTGTCCGGAGAGATCAACACTGCCCCAACGCCATGACCTAGAATGTTTGACGCTCCGTCAAACCATACGGTCCATTTGTCCCGATCTTCGTCCAACTTTTCCTCGAACAAGGCCATGATGTCCTCATCCGGGAATTCCGGATGCATGGGCTGGTAGTCGTTAAGAGGCTGTTGAGCCAAGTAATCTGCCAAAGCGCTTCCTTTTATCGCCTTTTGGGTGACGTAGACTATATCAAACTCAGATAGCAAGACTTGCCACCGGGCGATTCGTCCTGTGAGAGCTGGCTTTTCAAAGATGTACTTAACTGGGTCCATTTTGGATATCAACCAGGTAGTATGGCTCAGCATGTACTGCCTTAAGCGATGGGATGCCCATACTAAAGCACAACACGTTCTTTCGAGCAAGGAGTAATTTATCTCACAGGTTGTGAACTTCTTACTTAGGTAGTAAACAGCGCGCTCTTTCTTCCCGGATTCGTCATGTTGCCCCAGCATACACCCCATTGACTCGTCCAAGATTGTCATGTACAAAATGAGAGGCCTTCCAGGTACTGGTGGCATAAGCACGGGAGGATTCATTAGGCACTTTTTGATCCTTCCAAAAGCCTCTTGGCAATCCTCATTCCACCGGTCAGTTTGGTTTTTACGCAAGAGTTTAAACAACGGCTCACAAATGGCGGTGAGCTGCGATATGAATCTGGCAATATAATTCAAGCGCCCCAGGAAACCTCGGACTTGCCTCTCTGTACGGGGTTCTGGCATCTCAAGGATAGCCTTCACTTTTTCGGGGTCTACCTCTATCCCTTTCTGGCTTACAACGAAACCAAGCAATTTCCCTGATTTGACCCCAAAGGTACACTTAGCGGGGTTCAACCTTAATTGATATTTCTTAAGCCTTTCGAACAATTTCCGCAGGTTGACAAGGTGTTCTTCCTCAGATTTAGATTTAGCAATTATGTCGTCCACGTAGACCTCGATCTCTTGATGCATCATATCGTGGAACAAAGCTACCATGGCCCGTTGATAAGTTGCCCCGGCATTCTTGAGTCCAAAGGACATCACCTTGTAACAGAACGTTCCCCACAGGGTGACGAAAGTAGTCTTTTCCATATCCTCGGGCGCCATCTTTATCTGATTGTAACCAGAGAAACCATCCATGAAGGAAAATAAAGCGAAATTGGCCGTGTTATCTACGAGGATATCGATGTGTGGTAACGGAAAATTGTCCTTGGGACTGGCCCGATTCAGGTCCCGGTAATCTACACACATTCGTACTTTCCCACCTTTTTTAGGAACTGGTACGATGTTGGCAACCCATTCTGGATACCGAGCGACGGCCAGAAATCCAGCGTCAAACTGCTTCTTCACTTCTTCTTTTATCTTCAAGGACGTTTCGGGCTTCATCCTCCTCAATTTCTGTTTTACTGGGGAACACCCGGGATTTAGAGGCAATCGGTGCTGCACAATGTCAGAACTCAAACCGGGCATATCTTGGTATGACCAAGCAAAGATGTCTTGGTAGTCTTTTAGCAGGATTATTAATTCTTCACGGATAGGTGCGGTAATGCCTGTACCTATCTTTACTTCCCTCTTTCCACTGCCAATTCCTAAGTCTACTAGCTCTGTTTCTTCTTGATGAGGCCCCATTTCTTGGCCCTCATGGGCGACCATTCTTTCTAGTTCCGAAGGAAGTCCCACATCCTCATCTCCTTCATCTTCCGTTTGGTTCATTTCTTGCTCGAAGTTGATAGACGGGTCCCAGGTATTAGTACCTTCGGGGGACTCGTCATCGAATCTGCCGTTTCAGAAAAAGAAGTAAACATGAAAATGAATGAGAATGGGTAGAGACTAGGAACAGATGAAGAAAGATCCTTGTATTATAAATTCAAAAACAAAAGACACAAAGCCTTAACAAAATGAAAACTCTAAAGCCTAGGCCCAACTATAGAGCTTTTAAAACCGTAAAGGTTTACATTATGCTTGTTGCGTAAATGCCGGGGCGTTCCTCCACTCGCCAATTTCCCAGCTGGAAATCAGGAGGGCATGGTCGGACCAAATCCGAAGTACTTGGAACACCATCTTCACATATCGCGAACACTTGACCTTCGTCTCCCAGACCCGCACTTATAAAGCTTCTACTTATGTGGCAGGGTGGGCTTCCTTCACTTTCTTGTCTCCAACGCGAGCTCTGACCACTGTTCTTCCTTCCCGCGATGCTTCTTTTCATGTCCGCCTGAGTGGGCTTATAGCCTAAACCATACTTCCCACGATTTCCTTGGGTTTTTATCAGGCTAGTTATGCCGCCATTGTCTTTGCCTAAACCCATCCCGGGTTCATAACCGTTCCCCAACATAACTCGGGCCATCATTACCGCCGCATCGGACAGACAAGGTTGCCCAAAGAGGGAGTCCACGGAGGAAATGCTGACCACCTCAAAAGACTGGAAAGCGGTTTCTAACGATTCTTCTGCGGCTTCCACATAAGGCATGGAGGATGGGCAGCTTACCAAGATATCTTCCTCGCCTGACACGATGACCAAGTGCCCCTCCACTACGAATTTCAGCTTTTGGTGGAGTGTAGAAGGCACAACTCCCACTGAGTGGATCCAAGGGCGCCCCAACAGGCAGCTGTAGGGGGGGTTAATATCCATTATTTGGAAGGTGACTTGACAGGTGTGAGGGCCTATTTGTACTGGGAGATCGATCTCTCCCCTAACCTCTCGGCGAGTGCCGTCGAAGGCCCGAACCACCATTGAACTTGGTTTTAAATGGGAAGCAATGAATGGTAACTTGTCCAAAGTGCTCTTAGGCATCACGTTTAAACTGGAACCATTATCGATGAGTACCTTGGCCACGATATGGTCCATACACTTGACTGATACGTGTAAAGCCTTATTATGCCCTCTCCCCTCGGCGGGGATTTCTTCTTCGGCGAAGGCAAGATAGTTGTTGGCAGTGATATTGTTGACCAGCCCTCCGAAACCTTCTACCGAAATATCTTGGGCCACGTGAGCCTCGTTCAGCACTTTTACTAGCAGAGCCCGATGAGGCTCGGAGCTCATAAGTAACTCTAGCAGCGAGACCCTAGCCGGGGTTTTGTTGAGCTGTTCGATAACCTTGAATTCGCTCTGCTGAATTATCCGAAGGAACTCACTGGCTTCCTCTAGCGACACCTCCTTTCTACCATCCCTTTTCTCTGGGGGCCCCTTTGCTGGCATATCTTTATTCGAAGCGTGGGGTGCTTCGCCATCTTGTTCCTCCACCACTTTTCCTTTTCCTTTGACGTCGGCGGGTTGGACTGGTAGGTCTGGAGGTGCGAACACACGACCACTACGGGTCACACCGCTCAGCCCCGTGATATTTGTTACTTTAGCTGACAGCGAGCTGACGTCAGTGACTTCTTCTTCCTTCTTCCCCGGAGGTGTATATCTCCACGGGACCGCGTGACTATTTTGGTACGGGAAAGGAACAGGTTTGGCCATTAAGGGGTGCCCGGGCTTTTGCGAGGCTGCACTTTTAGTGAAGTATATCACCAAGGGTTTGGGCTTCGCAACACCGCTCCCCTCCGTAGATTGCATGCATATATGCTGCTCTTCTTTTCCTTTAATGCCGACTTCTAGTCGACCTTGGTCTATCATCCGCTGTAACAATTCCTCTACTTCCAAACACGTCTCCATGTCATGCATCTCGCCGGAATGTAGCAGACAGGAATCCTCCTTACACCCACTATGGGGAATTACACCTCCCTTTTGTAGGGCCTCAAAGATAAACCTCCTAGGGGTTGCCACATCTCTTAAAGGTTTGGACCTGTGGGGCCTATCGGATTCAACTGCATTAACTGCTCCCCCTCCATGATTGGCGAGCGGGTTGGTCCTCACATTGGGCCGATCCTCTTGGAAAGTCAGCCATCCGGCATCCATTAGATGTTGGACCTTGTATTTAAGGGCCAAGCATTTTTCGACGGAATGCCCCGGGGCACCCCCATGGTACTTGCAAGTTGCATTAGGGTCATACCACTTCGGGAAATGGGGTTCGAGGACCCTTCCGGGAGTTACCACGGCCAAATGATTGGCGATGAGGGATGGTAGAAGATCTTCGTACGTCATCAGGAGCGGGGTGAATTCCGGCAATGGCCTTGGAGGGAAGTTCCTTGTCGTGTTGGAGTTACCGGCCGGTCGAGCCGTGTTCGGAGTTGGAACTTGGGGAGCTTCCCTCTGGGTGGGTGCCTTAGGCTGCACGGGTGTTGAACTAGAGGCGTTCCCAGCATGAGCCGAGAAGCTTGGGTGATGTTGCGCGTACTGATGGGTACCATGAGGTGTTTGCTGGGGTTTGACCCACGCGGGTGTTGAAGAGACGGCATGGGCATCTCCTTCCTTCCTTTTTGCCCCTGTTGCCCCGATTCTTTTGGCGTTCACGTTTGTGGAGGAAACGTAATCAAACTTTCCTCTCTTCAATCCAACCTCGATTCTTTCCTCGGCAAACACCAGAGCCGCAAAGCTGGACGGCATGTAACCCACTAGCTTCTCATAGTAGAACACTGGCAGAGTGTCTACCATCATGGTGATCATCTCTCTCTCAACCATGGGAGGGGCTACTTGTGCCGCCAAATCCCTCCATCGCTGCGCATATTCTTTAAAGGTTTCACCCTCTTTCTTGAACATATTCTGCAGTTGAGTACGGTCAGGAGCCATATCAGAATTGTACTGATACTGCCTTAGGAAGGCGGTAATCAGATCCTTCCAAGTACGGATACGGGAAGCTTCCAAATTAGTGTACCACACTACCGCAGCTCCGGCCAAGCTATCCTGAAAGAAGTGTATCAACAGCTTTTCATCTTTAGAATGAGCGCCCATCTTACGGCAGTACATCTTGAGATGGTTTTTGGGACAAGTCGTCCCTTTATACTTGTCGAAGTCCGGCACTTTGAACTTCGGGGGAATAACAACATCGGGTACTAAGCAAAGATCCGTCATGTCTGCAAACGGATAGTCCCCGAATCCTTCCACAGCCCTCAATCTTTCCTCAAGGAGATCGAGCTTCCTCCTTTCTTCAGTTGCCGGGGGCGGCCCTTCCATAGACAAAACTATTGGCGATGCTGCGATGTTGGGTTGGGGCAACGTGCCTGGTGCCGGCCCTTCGGGGATCGGGGGATAAAACTCGACATCCCTCCGAGCATAATCTTGAGGGTCTTTATGGACTTCGTCGGGCTGCTGAGGAGGCTCTTTTTCATGGACGGGAGAAGCAATGTGGCCCGCATCTTCTTGCAAGATGGGTGGTGAATAGTTGGGCGGCAATCCATAAGGGTAAGCCGCTCGGTTGTATCCCAGGTGAGGGCTGCCATCGTGCCCCAGTGTGTCCCTTCCCCGTCCTACTATGTTTGAGGGAGGATGGTGCGTAGTTGCCAAGAGAGTCGGGTCTGCTTCGGCAGCCGAACTAACAGCGGCGGCAGTGGCCGCGTTCTTCTCCATGAGCTGTTTCATACCTAACATGGCCTCCATCATGGAGGCCATTTGTTCTTTCAGAGCCGACATGTCGGCTTTCATCTGTTCCTGCGTCTCCTCTTGATCACCCATCGTTCTAGATTTGGATCTGGTGCGATAGGGATCCCTTGCGGCGCGTTTAGTTATGGTGTTTTTCCCTAAAAAACCAAACGTGAGGAGTGGGTAAAGAAAGAAAATGCATGCTAGAGATGAGATGTAGGAGTGATTTGATTTGCACAAGCTTTTTGGAGTAGAAACATGGGACCAACTCATTTTATTTCAAAAAGGAAGTCATATCTAGTCAAGGTCTGAGAGACCATACAAGTTTCCTAACAATTTCTAATTATGTGGGCCATTAAGTCTATCATATGCTGACAATAGCCGAGAAGCCCATGAATCTCTTCGGGGGCGGAGTAGGTGTCTGCCATCGCCTTGGCCTTGGCTAACAATCGGGGAAGTTCTTGACTCCCGTTCAAGGTAAGGGCAAACCGATCCATCCACATGGTTGCCTCTTGGTGTAAAGAGTCGATCACCCTTCCTCTAGCCTCTTTTTCCGCGTATACTTGGGCATACTCATCCGCGATTCTATGCTCGTGGGCCGTGGCTAGACCTAACTCTTCTTGGTACTTGGCGATGATAGCTAGCATGTTGGTCTCCGCCTCGCGTAAACGCTGAGACAAGCTTCTTTTGGACCTTGAACAGGCAACTAACTCCTCTTTCAAAACCATGCTATGTGCTCGCGACTGGTCCCTTTCCTCCCTTCGCAACTTGAGTTCATTATTGCTACCCCATAGGGCTCCGCGAAATTTGTTCCGGCCATACTCTTCCTTGCGAGCCCTCTTGGTCTCTCGTTCAAGGGCTCTTGCGGTAATTGCATTCTCTTCCCGTAACCCGGCACACTCCTTCCGAACGTGTGTAGCAGCCAACTTGAACTTCTCCTTGGCGAGTTTTGCCTTTCCTAACTCGCTTTTGAGAGCTTGGACTTCCTCGTCCTCTTCCGGTGCTTCAAAATTCTCTTCGCTGACGACTTTTAACTTGGCGAGCCAATCTAAACCTCGTATGCGAACTTTCAGCCATTCGTGGTACCCACCAATGATGCCATTACGAATGCCTCTAAGCTCTTGATCTTTCCTTAACGGGGTTTCCCATGCCTTATGGATTCTTTGTATAGTCTTGGAATTTTGTGCGCCGAGATCCCTCACAAGGAAAGGAGACATGCTTTCTTCCGTCGGTGCTCCCCTCATGGGGTACCCTAGTTGTCTTATAGCGAGCGTGGGATTGTAATTAATACAACCCCTCGTTCCTACCAGCGGAATGTTTGGGTATCTTCCACATGAGAAAAGGACTCCTTCTTTTCCTTCCTTCCATCGGGGGAACCAACTGATTGTTCTACTTCCTATCCCGGCCAAGAGCTGGTCCCAATCCATTCTCCTTTTTTCAGTACACGAGCGATGGCTCAGGAGCGGACATGGATGTCTTGTGTCTTGTTGGAACAAGTGTGAAACCAACCAAACACAGAGGGCGGGTAAGCAACAGATGATCCGTGCACTACTCTTCTCGCACCTTCGGTCAAATGTGTCAAATAGATCTGCCAAGACAGCTACCACCGGACTTTCCTTGCTATGGTGGTAGGCAAGGAAAGCGTCGATTGCTGCTAGGCCTACCAAACCATCCACGTTTGGAAAGAGGACGACCCCAAAAATTAGCAAAGCTAACACATCCATAAACGGGACCCATTCTCCTTGATTGGCCATACCCCTCGCCTTGTCTTCTAGGTACTTCTGTGGTAGGCCCGCTATGCCGTTCCGAGTCTGTTTTATGCGGTCCAAACCTCTTGCGGAATCCTTGACCACAGTTGCAATTCTGCTCAAGGAGGGGAGACATCCGGAGGAAAGATATGGTTTTCTTCCCCCGAGAGGACATCCTAGAATTTCTTCAAATTCTTCAATGGTTGGTACTAATTGGAAGTCTCCGAATGTGAAGCATCTCAAAGGCTGGTCGTAGTATTGGGTGAGTGATGCAATGGCTTCTATGGACACTTCTGCTATGGTCAACTCTAAGATCTTTCCGTAAGTCTTGCGGAAGGCTTGCATTTGGAGGGGTTCCATCAACCGCCCTAATTCCTTGATGCTGGTGGTATCTGGGCTTTTGACCTTGACTTGGTAGAACCTCTTGCCGGTTTGATTTGTTCCCATGCTTACTAAAGTGAGACAAAAGCTGGTGCAAATCAAAACTCCGATATCTCATGGGTGGGATGGATGAATGCATGAAGAAATGCATATGACACAGATGCAATTTACGAATACGGGGGTCCGGGGAATTTGTCCCCTTCTTAGATACGACGTCTAGGGGCAGCGAAATGCCCCAACGCACGTTTTTAAGAAGGCGACACGGACCCTCCGTTGGTTGGTTTACAGCAGGGATCAAGACAGAACCCATATGCAATGCCTATGCAAAAGACACAATGCGGGAATGTGCACAGTATGACAATATTTACCGAACATAAGCAAAAGGGTATATGATACTCATGCATGGCAGTGTGAAAAATGGCACGCAGCGTGTTTGCTTCGTGCCCCTACTTAAGGGACCTATAAGGGAGAGAACTAACAAGGCTTTTAGCAACAATCCCCAAGGTAGTTATATCTCTCTTGATGGTTTCTAGAGGTATCATCCCCTTTGAAGAACATATTGTAGCAGTAGGGACTACTAGCAACAATAGGTTTTCAAAGAGAAAAGCTCTAGATGAGGGTTCACTGTAATCAAGCAAGTCGGAGACCTAGCATGATCACAGATTCACCTCCACTCCTTATGCTCCCATGAACCCGGGTATAGGGCCCTTTTTCATTCACAGTGTGTGCAAATAGTGTTTGGTGTTTGTGTGCATCAAATGAATAAATATTTACCTCATGCATACATTCTAAAACACACTAAAAGCAACAAATAGTTTATATACACAAGAACATAAGACAAATAAAGGGAAACCAACAAAGGAGAAAGTCATGATAAAACATTGCACAAGATTAAATGGCCTAACTCTCTAAAAATAGTCCCCAGTGGAGTCGCCAACTGTCGCAACCTACCCTTCGGCGGGAGGGCGACGCGAGACTCGCGGGATGCGTGTTCCACGAATGGAATACGCGCGGAGTCGCCACCAACGTTTATTTGAGGAAAACGTCGGAAAAACCGGAAAAGACGCGATCTACGAACTTTTTTAGTGAAAGGTTCGGGAGTTGTATTTACGCACGGGGAAGGTATTAGCACCCCACACGCCCGTCCCAAGGGACGGCAGCCTTTAATCGAATGTGCAAACATGACTTTGATTTTTAAGTTCCCTTTTATGTTCTTATATCCTTTATACCCTTTTTTATATTTTTCCTTTTTTGAGGTCGACAAGGGTGTTTCCCTTTGCTCCTACGTATTCCTCAATTTGGGATGAGAAAATCAGACCTACGTAGTTCTTTCTCAAGTGATTCTTTTTTACTTTAAGAGGTGATCATTTTAAGGCGTTGGACCTTAAAAGTGATCCATTTTACTTAGTGAGGAATTGAAATGACGAACTTCAAAAGCCTATTTTTGTGGACGAGCTTGACTAGGCGAGTTGATTTTAGCCTTAGTTTCACTTTAGTTATTAATCAATTCGATCAAGAATGAGAAATCCCAAAGAGAAAACGTCCGATTGATTTTCCGCTTTATTTTACTAAAAGATGTCTTTTTGATTATTATATTATTTTTTACCTCTTTTTGATTTCCAACGTGGTTACGGCACGACCGAACGGTCGGAATTTATTTTAACCGAAGTTAATGGATAATACAATTCAAACGTTCGGTGGAAATTTATTTTATTTTTAAGTTAAGCGAGAAACGACTTAAGTAAAACGGCTTAAGCACGTCAACAGGGGGTATAAAAAGTAAACAAAACGAGAATAAAAATGCACGAAACACAATGTGGACCACTACGGGTACATAGAATGAATCGAAAAGCTTGGTTCGAGGTACTTACCCGTTGAAGATCGAAGAACGATGAAGAACGAATGGAGAACGTCGAAGAACGGTCGAAACCTTTGCGAGATTCCTCACGGAAAACGTTACGGAAACGTTTTGGAAGCGCCTTGGCTTAGATTTTCTTCACGGAAACAATTTTTCCAAGCAAATTCGAAAGAGAGAGAAGTGCCTAAGGGGCTGGACCCCTTCCTTCTTGCCTTCCTCCCCTATTTATAGCAAAATAGGGGAGGTGGTTGCCGCCCAGCTCGCCCAGGCGAGCTCAGCTCGCCCAGGCAAGCAGGGTTGCTTCCTCCAGAAGCAACCGCCTTCTGGAGGAATCTTCTGGAGGGCCCAAGTGGGCCTGGGTGCTATTTGCACCCCCATTTTTACTAAGTACACCCCCCTCTGCTGTTTTTTTTGGTAATTCTTTTTTCGTAAAGTTACGGAAACTTACGAATTTCGTAACGATACTTGTTTTCTTTCCGTAATGTTACGGAATCTTGCGGATTACATAATCATCCCCTTTTTGACTTACGGAATGTTACGGAACCTCACTTAATTATGCAACGATGCTTCCATTTGATTTCCGGTGTGTCACGGAAACTTACGGATTGTGCATCAATATTTTTTTGGTTTTTCGGCATGTCCTGGAATTTCACAAATTGCCTAATGATGGGTGCCAAGCACCTCACGAGGACCAAAGAATGGTCGCACGTCATCGAGCAAAGGTCCCCGGACGAAATTAGGGTATGACAATACACTTTGAGTGATTTTCTTCTATTTTGTCGAACCCAGTGTTTCCTCTAAATGTTCATTTAGAAACGAAATGCTAACATCCAAAATCTCAGTTAAGGTTATGGGGGATTTCATCAGCAGACTCTCCTTCCCCGGTAAACGCATTGTTTTTCACTCAAAAAAGCGTATGCTGCTTTAATCAGTTGGAATATTTATCTCTTTACTAAAGCATGTTTGCATTTTAGCGAAGAAAACACCGAGACTTTTTCAAGTCTCACAATTTATCCAGAGCTACGTAGGTCTGAGTTCCTCATTGGAGGATACGTAGGAGCAAGAGCCTCGCTTTTGTCGACCACACCGCCTTTTGTTGCCATGACCCAAGAGCTGGTAGCCCGCGGAGACACCTTACGGTTATCCGCACCTCGTCATTCAGTGACCCCAAGTGTGATTGATGAGCAGAGGCCAATGTGGTCATCTGTGCCCTTTCCGGAGATGTCAGCATTTTCCGATGGAGACTTTTCAAGTCTCACAAGTTATCCAGAACTACGTAGGTCTGAGTTCCTCATTGGAGGATACGTAGGAGCAAGAGCCTTGATTTTGTCGGCCGCCCTATAATCTTTGTCATACTGACCCTGAGGTCATGTGACATGCACCCTTTTGTCATCCAGAGGCGGCGGGCCCGATGACAAGCAGAGACAAAATTTGGTCATTCTGCACCCTTGTATCATCCAGAGGCGGCGGGCCCGATGATACGCGGAGATACCTTACGGTTATCCGCACCCTTTTGTCATCCAGAGGCGGCGGGCCCGATGACAAGCAGAGACAAAATTTGGTCATTCTGCACCCTTGTGTCATCCAGAGGCGGCGGGCCCGATGATACGCGGAGATACCTTACGGTTATCCGCACCCTTGTGTCATCCAGAGGCAGCGGGCCCGATGATACGCGGAGATACCTTACGATTATCCGCACCCTTGTGTCATCCAGAGGCGATGGGCCCGATGATACGCGGAAATACCCGAGTGGTTATCCGTATAAACATTCTTTTGCTATCTGTAAGACAGAACGCTTGATAGCATGCAGAGGCTGACATAGTCTTCTGCACCTTTTGTTCCTCCGGGAACAACAAGTCATTTACATGCGGAAATTTCATGGTCGCCCGCGACTCTCGTCAACCAAGAGGAGCGAAATTAGTGTCATACCCTAATTTTCGTCCGGGGACCTTTGCTTGATGACATGCGACCTTTCTTTGGTCCTTGTGAGGTGCTTGGCACCCATCATTAGGCGATTTGTGAAATTCCGGGAACGACAAGTCATGGTCACCCGCGACTCTCGTCAACCGAGAGGAGCGAAATTAGTGTCATGCACTAATTTTCGTCCGGGGACCTTTGCTTGATGACATGCGACCTTTCTTTGGTCCTTGTGAGGTGCTTGGCACCCATCATTAGGCAATTTGAGAAATTCCGGGAACGACAAGTCATGGTCACCCGCGACTCTCGTCAACCGAGAGGAGCGAAATTAGTGTTGTACCCTAATTTTCGTCCGGGGACCTTTGCTTGATGACATGCGACCTTTCTTTGGTCCTTGTGAGGTGCTTGGCACCCATCATTAGGCGATTTGTGAAATTCCGGGAACGACAAGTCATGGTCACCCGCGACTCTCGTCAAATCGAGAGGAACGAAATTAGTGTCTTATCTTTACTTTCCTTTTATCTCCAATAAAAGACAAGTAAAGAGGGGCAACTGTCATACCCTAATTTTGTCCGGGGACCTTTGCTTGATGACATGCGACCTTTCTTTGGTCCTTGTGAGGTGCTTGGCATCCATCATTAGGCAATTTGTGAAATTCCAGGACATGCCGAAAAAACCAAAAAAATATTGATGCACAATCCGTAAGTTTCCGTGACACACCGGAAATCAAATGGAAGCATCGTTGCATAATTAAGTGAGGTTCCGTAACATTCCGTAAGTCAAAAAGGGGATGATTATGTAATCCGCAAGGTTCCGTAACATTACGGAAAGAAAACAAGTATCGTTACGAAATTCGTAAGTTTCCGTAACTTTACGAAAAAAGAATCACCAAAAAAAGTAGAGGGGGGTGTACTTAGTAAAAATGGGGGTGCAAATAGCACCCAGGCCCACTTGGGCCCTCCAGAATATTCCTCCAGAAGGCTGTTGCTTCTGGAGGAAGCAACCTGGCTCGCCTGGGCGAGCTGAGCTCGCCTGGGCGGCAACCACCTCCCCTATTTTGCTATAAATAGGGGAGGAAGTGAAGAAGAAAAGGGTTTTAGGCACTTCTCTCTCTTTCGAATTTGCTTGGAAAAATTGTTTCCGTGAAGAAAATCTAAGCCGAGGCGCTTCCGAATCGTTTCCGTAACGTTTTCCGTGAAGAATTTCGCGAAGGTTTCGATCGTTCTTCGACGTTCTTCATTCATTCTTCATCGTTCTTCGATCTTCAACGGGTAAGTACCTCGAACCAAGCTTTTCGATTCATTCTATGTACCCGTAGTGGTCCACATTGTGTTTCGTGCATTTTTATTCTCGTTTTGTTTACTTTTTATACCCCCTCTTGACGTGCTTAAGCCATTTTACTTAAGTCATTTCTCGCTTAACTTAAAAATAAAATAAATTTCCACCGAACGTTTGAATTGTATTATCCGTTAACTTCGGTTAAAATGAATTCCGACCGTTTGGTCGTGCCGTAACCACATTGGAAATAAAAAAAAAGAGGTAAAAATAATATAATAATAAAAAAAAACATCTTTTAGTAAAATTAAGCGGAAAATCAATCGGACGTTTTCTCTTTGGGATTTCTCATTCTTAATCGAATTGATTAATAACTAAAGTGGAACTAAGGCTAAAATCAACTCGCCTAGTCAAGCTCGTCCATAAAAATAGGCTTTTGAAGTTTGTCATTTCATTTTCTCACTAAGAAAAATGGATCGTTTTTAAGGTCCAACGCCTTAAAATGATCACCTCTTAAAGTAAAAAGAATCACTTGATAAAGAAAGAACTACGTAGGTCTGATTTTCTCATCCCAAATTGAGGAATACGTAGGAGCAAAGGGAAACACCCTTGTCGACCACAAAAAAGAAAAAAATATAAAAAGGATATAAGGACATAAAAGGGAACGTAAAAATCAAAGTCATGTTTGCACATTCGATTAAAGGCTGCCGTCCCTTGGGACGGACGTGTGGGGTGCTAATACCTTCCCCGTGCGTAAATACAACTCCCGAACCTTTCAACTTAAAAGTTCGTAGATCGCGTCTTTTCCGGTTTTTCCGACGTTTTCCTCGAATAAACGTTGGTGGCGACTCCGCGCGTATTCCTTTCGTGGAACACGCATCCCGCGAGTCTCGCGTCGCCCTCCCGCCGAAGGGTAGGTTGCGACAACTATTAATATTGGACTGATTAGATAATAACTAAGTCCAATTTCTGTCATTTTATTTGTAATTTTCGTACTATTTTTTTGGCTGAATTTTCTTATGACTTTTCATTTTCTCTTAGCCTTACTAAATGCTTTCTAGAATGCTCCAAGTAATTTAATGGTTAGTGAGAATTTATTTTCATGTTTATTGTTATTTATTTTCATTTAGTGACATGAAATTATCAATGCATTTGGTAAATGCATATTAGTGGGAATTTACTATAACATTTCAAGATTAGCCTATAAATAGGGAACCATTGTACTCTCCAAAGGTCACGGTTAGGGTCAAGTTCCTTTCTTTTTATATCCGTTTTCAAGATGATCCTAAGTGTTCTCTTATTATTTGGTATCCGAGCTTCGACTCTTGAAATCAGATGTTATCTAATCCTTTGTGTTTTCTCCTTTGTTTGTTCTTTACCTTTTGTTTACTCTATATTATTGTTTTATCTTCCTTTGTCTATTTCTTTGAGATTTTATCTTTCTTTTCTAAATTCTATCTAGTATCAATATCTTTTTGTCTTCTCTTTTTATATATATTATAAAAAAAAACTCGTGCAAAAAAAATGATAGAAAAAAAAGAAATTAAAAAAAAAAGAAAAAAAATCTTGGCATTTTTACATTTGTTTACAATTTGAAAAAAAAATCCAAAATAAATTAAAATGTGACTATTGATCTTATTTTCTTTGTATTCTGTCAATCTTCCTTTGGTTTCATTTTCCTTAAAAAAACAAACATTTTTCTTAAATCTCTTGTTCCTTGTCCTGTGTTTGTTCTATGTTTTTTTTATTCTTTAAAGTTCTCATTGATCCCTTGTTGTGTCTTGTCGTGTATAAACAACCCCAAAGGTTCTTACTTAAGAGCTCATAAGGAGAAGTTAAGTGGTAAAAGGCAAGATTGGTGAGACTATTAGAAGGAAAGAGCCAAAAAGAGTGAAACACAAGTGAAAATAATTATTGAGTGCAAACATGTGAGAGAGTGTTTGTGTGAGGATATTTATTTGTCCATTTATGATCGCTTCTAACACAATTCTTGTAGCAATTTTAATCATGAGTGGAGAAGTTGGAGTGGATCTCAAGTTGTTTGTTAAAGCTGCTAATGAACAATTTCAAGCTTTAAACTTAAGAGTAGATAGTTTACAATCTCCATTCAGATCTAAAAATCATAGACAATTAACTTCAGAAGAAGAGGAGGAGGAGGAGTATTTAGATGCAAGAAGTCATGGAAGAAGGCGAAGAGGTGAACCAAGAAGAGATAATCATTTGGGGAGCATTAAGATGACAATCCCTACGTTTCAAGGTAAAAACGATCCTAAGTTGTATTTGGAGTGGGAGAGAAAGGTTTAACATATGTTTGATTACCATATTATTCTAAGGAAAAAAAAGGTTAAACTAGCTGTTGTTGAATTCACCGATTATGCTAGTATTTGGTGGGATCAACTTATGACTAGTAGGCGCAAGAATGATGAAAGGCCTATTAGTAGATGAGAGGAGATGAAGATTGTCATGAGAAGGAGATTTGTACCTAGCCACTATCATATGGATTTTCACAGAAAATTGCAAACTCTAACTCAAGGTTCCATGAGTGTGGAGGACAACTACAAGGAGATGGAAATAGCCATGATTAGAGTCAATGTTGAAGAAGACCGTGAGGCAACTATGGCCAAATTCCTTGGAGGTCACTAGCCACTAAATGACCTAGAGTGTTCTAGAAAACATTTAGTAAGTCTAAGAGAAAATGAAAAGTCAATAGAAAATTCAGCCAAAAAAATAGTACGTAAGTTACAAATAAAATGACATAAATTGGACTTAGTTATTATCTTATCAGTCCAATATTAATGGTCCACCAAAATTGATCAACTCAGCCTATGGATGCTTCTTGTCTCGTAAATTTAGCTTCTCAAAGTGATTCTTCAAGTTGGCCTCAAAGCATCTTCTTCAATTTGTTGGAAAGTGACCCAATTAGGTGCAACCCTTAATTCACATTGGTATTCTTTCTTTTTTATCTTTAGATACGGGCCTTGCAATGCTTACTTCATCCTCTTAGTCTTGGACCTTGTCATAAGACCTCCAATCCCATGTATTCCCTCCCTCTTCGAAAGGATTCGTCCTCGAATCTGATTTGTTACCTACATCAAATAAAGATAGATCAGTAACATTAAAGGTAGCACTTATGTTACCATGTTCTCATGGCAAGTCCAGCTTGTAAGCATTGTCATTTATCTCTTGGAGGACTTGCTGCACAAATCTATTCAAGGGGAGAGGCAATTGAAAGCTAAGAGTACTTCCATATTTGCTTCCACTTCTTCATGGAAGTCAAATTGGCAAAAAAAACAAATATGTGACAAAGTCAAAACATGAAGCTAAGTCAAAAAATTCATTTGTTGCACCAAAAGGTAAAATAGAAATTAATTCATCTTCTAGATCTCATGATATCAAATGTTTCAAGTGTCAAGAATTTGGACATATTGCTTTTCAATGTCCAAGTAAAAGATTCCTGATATTGTTGGAAAATGGAGACATAGAAAGTGAGAGCTCAAGTGATGATAAAATGCCACCATTGGAAGATTGCAGTGATGTTGATGTTGCTAAACCTATAAATGGAGATGTGCTTGTTACTAGGTGTGCTCTTAACATCCAGCCTAAGGTAGGAGGTGATGAGGAACAAGGTGAGCATATTATCCAGACAAGATGCCATATAAAAGACAAGGTATGCAATTTGATCATTGATAATGGAAGTTGTACTAATGTTGCTAGCACCTTGTTGGTTGAGAAATTGAGTTTGCCCACATTAAAGCATCCTAATCCATATAGACTTTAGTGGTTGAATGATTGTGGAGACATAAGGGTGACCAAGCAAGTGTTGGTTTCTTTTTCCATTGGTAAATACAAGGATCAGGTTCTTTGTGATGTGGTACCTATGCATGTTAGGCATATGCTTTTGGGGCATCCATGACAATTTGATAGAAAGGTTACTTATGGTGGTTACAAAAATATATATGCTTTTGTTTTGAAGAATTACACCATTGAGTTAACACCTCTCTAGCTTGTTGAGGCCTATGCAGGTCAAATCAGAATTATAAGAGGTGTAAGTTGAGAGAAGAAAAATTGAGCATTCAAGAAAAAGAGAGAAAAGAAAAGAAAAAATGAGAGTGAGCAAAATAAAGAAAATAATAAAAAAGAAGACAAATAAGAGAAAAAAAATAAGAAAGTGAGTGCATTTGCAAATACAAAAGAGGTTGAGAGTGCTTTGATGGCTAGAGAGCAGCTACTCGTACTCATGTTCAAAGGATGTTTATTTTACTAACAATCTTAACTCTTATTTGCCTTGTGAGGTTGTTTCCTTGTTACAGGAATTTGTTGATGTTTTTCTAGAAGAAATTCCATATGGATGACCTCTTTTAAGAGGTATTGAACATCAATTTGACTCCATTCCTGGTGCTTCACTTCCAAATAGGCCAGCCTATAGGTCAAGTCTAGAAGAAGCAATGGAGATTTAAAGGCAAGTTGATGAGTTCTTCAAAATAGATTTGTAAGGGAAAGTATTAGCTCGTGTTTTGTTTCTGTGATCTTGGTTCCAAAGAAAGATGGGACATGGTGCATGTGTACAGACTGCCAAGCCATAAATAAAATCACTGTAAAGTATAAATATCCTATCCCTAGATTGGATGATATGCTTGATGAATTGGATGGTTCGTGTGTGTTTTCTAAAATAGATTTGAAGAGTGGATACTATCAAATCTGCATGAAAGAAGGCATCGAATGGAAACAAATTTTAAAACAAAATATGGTTTATATGAGTGGTTGGTGATGCCATTTGGTTTAACTAATGCACCTAGTACCTTCATGAGGTTAATGAACCATGCTTTGCGTGTTTTCATTGGGAAATTTGTTGTGGTGTATTTTGATCTATAGAAAACATTAGAGGAACATGTTGATCATATACACGTTTTGAGAGAAAATAAATTGTATGCCAATCTTAAAAAGTGTTCTTTGTGCCTTGAATTTGTTGTGTTCTTAGGTTTTGTCATTAGCTCAAAAGGAATAAGTATGGAAGAAGAAAAGGTAAAGGCAATTAGGGAATGGTCTGTACCTTAGAATGCTAACGAGGTAAGAAGTTTTCATGGTTTAGCAAGTTTTTATAGAAGATTTGTAAAGAACTTTAGTTCACTTGCTGCACCTTTAAATGAACTTGTCAAAAAGAATGTAATGTTCTAATGGACTGATGTGCATGAGAAAACTTTTAATTTATTGAAAGATAAGCTGGCCAATGAATGTGATGATCCTAGTGTTAGAACAAGGGTTGTACTGATGCAAGACTCTAAACTAGTTGCATACTTTAGTGAAAAGCTTCATGGGCAACATTGAATTATTCCACGTATGACAAAGAGTTGTATGCTTTGGTAAGAGCTTTGCAGACATGGCAACACTATTTATGGCCAAGGGAATTCATAATTCATTTTGACCACCAAAGTTTGAAGTTTCTAAAATCTCAAGGTAAGCTTCAAAAGAGACATGCCAAGTGGTTGGAATTCATTGAGATGTTTCCTTATGTGATCAAGTACAAGAATGGTAAGGAAAACATAATGGTTGATGCTTTGTCTAGAAGGTATGCTTTGCTTACTTCTTTGCAAACTAAATTGCTTGGTTTTGAGTTTGTAAATGACTTGTATGCTAATGATTCTGACTTTGACAAAGTATGGGATTCTTGTTCTAAACATGTTTTTGGGAATTATTATAGACACAATGGTTTTTTGTTTCAGAAAAATAAATTGTGAGCCTGTGTGTTCCTTGTGTGAAATGTTAGTTAGAGAAAGTCATGGTGGTGGAATGATGGGACATTTTGGTGTGAAAAAGACTTTAGAAATTATGCATGAGCATTTTTATGGGCCTAGAATGAAGCATAATCTGCAATCTATTTGTGACAAGTGCATACCATGTAAACAAGCAAAATCTAAAGTCATGCCCCATGGTTTCTATACACTTTTGCTTGTGCCTAATCACCCTTGGACTGATGTTTCTATGGATTTTGTGTTAGGACTACCTCGATCTCAAGGTGGTAAAGACATATTTGTTGTTGTTGATAGGTTTAGTAAAATGGTGCATTTCATTGCATTTTCCAAAACCAATGATGCAACACATATTGCTTATCTTTTCTTTAAGAAGTAGTGTGCTTGCATGGATTGTCAAAAACAATAGTAAGTGATAGAGATGTGAAGTTCCTTAGTCATTTTTGGATAACTTTGTGGAGTAAGCTGGGAACACAAATCTTGTTTTCCACTGTTACACATCCTCAAATAGATGGTCAAACTGAAGTGGTAAATAGGACACTTACCACCTTGTTGCATGCTATTATTCAAAAGAATTTGAAAAACTGGGAGAAATGCTTGCCACATGTTGAGTTTGCTTATAATAGGTTTGTTCATTCTACTACTTATTCTCCTTTCAAAGTTGTGCATGGCTTTAATCCTTTAACTCCTTTGGATATCTTACATTTTCCTTCTAATGAGTATGATAATTTTGATGGTAAGAAAATGGAAGATTCTATCAAGGAGTTGCATGCAAAAGTTTGAACTAACCTTGAGAAGAAGAATGAACAATATGCACAACAAGAAAATAAGGGTCGTGTAAGAGTTATTTTTGAACCAGGAGATTGGGTCTGAGTTCATATGAGGAAGGAAGGGTTTTTTGCTCAAAGAAAATCCAAGTTGCAACCAAGAAGAGATGTGATGTAGCTTCATTGGAGCTTGTAGGCCTTGGATCTTCTTCATCAATGGAGTCCTTTGCTTCTTGAATTTTAATGGCAGCGGAATGGAGAAGAAGAAGAGTTGAGAGGAGACACCACTTCAAGGAGAAGATGAGTCTAGAAGAAGCTCACCACCATAGGAAGCCATGGATAAGAGCTTGAAGGTAGAAGAAGATGAATGGAGGGAGAGGAAGAGAAGGAGCACGAAATTTTGTGCCTCAAAAGAGGCATAAACTTTGAAGTTTAATTTTCAAATGATCAAAGTTCAAAAAATGCACACACATGGCCTCTATTTAAAGCCTAAGTGTCACACAAAATTGGTGGGAAATTTGAATTTCTATTCAAATTTTACTTGAATTTGTGGAGCCAAATTTTTTAGCTATGGTTCAGCCCACTAATCCAAGATCAAGTCCAAGATTCTCCACTAAGTGTGCTTAAGTGTCATGAGGCATGTAAAACATGAAGGGCATGCACAAAGTGTGACTATATGATGTGGCAATGGGGTGTAGCAAGCAAATGTTCACCACCCCTCTAAAATTTAATTGGATTAGGATTCTCCGAATTCAATTAAATTTATTTTCCAACACACATATC
Source organism: Glycine max (assembly GCF_000004515.6). Taxonomy (NCBI): domain Eukaryota; kingdom Viridiplantae; phylum Streptophyta; class Magnoliopsida; order Fabales; family Fabaceae; genus Glycine; species Glycine max. The sequence continues at coordinate 38,600,274 of NC_038251.2, read as the reverse complement.
AAATATTCACTTAATGCATGTGAAATTACAAAACTACCCCTAATACAAAAACTAGTCTAGGTGCCCTAAAATACAAGGGCTGAAAAATCCTACATTTCTAGAGTACCCTACCTACATTATGGAGCCCTAAATACAAGGCCCAAAAATAATGAAACCTTAATCTAATATGTACAAAGATAAGTGGGCTCATACTTAGCCCATGGACCCGAAATCTACCCTAAGGCTCATGAGAACCCTAGGGCCTTCTCTTGCATCTCTGGCCCAATCTTCTTGGAGTCTTCTATCCAATGCCCTTGGGGGTAAGATTGCATCATTCCCTCCCCCTTGAAAAGGATTTGACCTCAAATCTAGAGGTTCTTAAAACATATGTAATAGTGATGTTGGGTATATTAGAGTAGGGTAAGGACTAAAAACCCCTTTCCTGGTCATCTTTCCGTGAGAGAACATAGTTCCTCCCCAACTCAGTCAGTGGTGCTACAAGTATAGAAAAATATGGGACAAACCTTTTGAAAAAGTTTATTAAGTCATTGAAGCCCAAAATTTCCCTTATAGTTGGTGGAGTAGGCCACTTAGGAATGACCGCTATTCTCTTAGGGTCCATGGGAAGCCCTTGATCACTATTTAAAAAGTTAAGGAAAGTAATGGAATAAAACATACCTTTTTCTTTATTTTCATGTTGATTATTCCTACAAAAAATTATGACAAACCTAAGGTGTACCATATGAGCACCTAGGTTTGTGTTGAAACAAAAAATAAGAACAAACCTATCTAATGAGTCCCTATGTACACAAATCATGAAGATGTTGGGTGCATGAGTGATTTTACAAAAGAGGGTTGCACCATTCAACACATTCATTATACCACCTATCACAAGGATTTGGTGCCTCATAATACTTATTTTGGGCACCAACAAAGCACAAGGATTTAAGCTCTTACGAACCAAACCCTCATCCAACAATTCCTTTACTTGAGGAATAACCTCAAGCTCAGGAGGTATGGCGGTGCTAAGGGATGTTTCCCTTGATAGGAGAAGGTAGAAAGATTGCTTAAGAAGGAGTGCTCTTTTGATATCATATTTTGTTGCAAAATGATTTTCCTTCTTAACAATCTTCTTGGAGGAATCCTTTTCCTCTTCCTTCCCCTAAGCCTTTGTAGACAAGGCCTTACTATCCTTCTTTTTCTTTTGGTTTTCAAGGTTTTCTTCCTCATCCCTCGTATCTTTCATACTTAGTTGATCTTTGGCCATCTATGAAGGTGTTTGAGGATGCAACACAAATTTAGTGCCAAGATGGGTGAGGGTAACCTCATTAGTTAGGCCATTGTAAATGATCTTCCTATCAAATTGCCATGGCCTTCCTAAAAGAATATGCCCTGCCTCCATGGGAACTATATCACAATTAACTTCATCCGTATATGGCCCAATGGAGAAAGGTACTTTCACTTGTTGGTTAACTATCATTTCCCCTTGTTCATTGAGCCATTGAAGTTTATAAGGTTTTGGGTGGAGAATGATAGTGAGGTTCAACTTGGAAACTAATCTTGTGCTATAACAATTGCAACAAGATCCACTATCCACAATGAGAGAACAAGTTTTATCTAAAATTTTGCATCTTGTATGAAAGATGTTCTCTCTTTGGGATTGAGATAGATCACAAGAATGACCTCCAAGGAGCCTTCTAACCATTAGGAGGTCACCTTCTTCATGGGGGTAGACTTCCTCACTAGACTCTTCACCCCTTACTTCATCTTCACTTTCACTAGAGGAAGGGGAAGAAGTAGTCTCCTCTTGAATTCTATAAATGTCTTGACCTCTCATAATCATGGTTTTCTTTGTGGGGTGTGGGGCATTGAGAGGCAATGTGACCTCTCCCAAGACATTTGAAGCATTTAATGTTGCTAGTCCTTTCTTGGGAACTAGTCTTAGGGGTGGATTTGTCTATAGTGTTACCCTTATCTTCCTTGGGTTTTGAAGGTGCAGCCCCCAAAATTCCTTGGGCTTGGTCCTTCCTTGGATAAGAGTGAAAGCCATAAGATTTTGAAGAAGGCTTTCTTTTAAGTTTTTGCTCCACTCTTATACAAAGTTGGACTAGCTCATCTAGGTCCCTATATGGAAGGAGTTCAACCTTATCCCTCACTTCCATATTAAGCCCACTAAGGAACCTAGCTATGCTTGTTCTTTCCTCCTCCCTAAGTCCAGCTCTTAAAAGGAGTAGTTCCATTTGTTGTCTATATTCTTCAGCACTCATACTCCCTTGTCTAAGCCTTTGGAGCTTGTCCATAAGCTCCCTTTCATAGTAGGAGGGAATATGCCTCTTCCTAAGGGCACTCTTAAGATCATTCCAATACTCTACTGGAGGATCCCCATGAATCCTTTGTTCCTTGACAAGGGAAGTGCACCAATAGAAGGCATACCCTTGAAAGCTAAGGATAGCCAATGGAACTTTTCTCTGTTCACTAATATGATGGCAAGCAAAGAGTTGTTCAACCTTCATCTCCCAATCTAAGTAGGCCTCAACATTATCTTTTCCAAGGAAATATGGGAGGCTAATGTTAACCTCTTGAGGCCTTCTATCCTTTTCTCTTCTTTGTGAGTGATGTTTAGTATGTGAACTATGGCTCCCTCTATAATAGTCGCTAAGTTCTTCACTTAAACTCTTGCAAGAGTCATGACTACTATAGGAGACATGTTTTTCTCTTTTCATTTCTTTCATTATTTATCTTCTTTCTTCCTCTCTTGTTTTGTCTCTTTCATCTTGAGTTATTTCTTCCACTCTTTTTTTCCCTTTTTCTTTTCTCTCTTGTTTTTCTTTCCACAACTTAAGGGATCTCAAATTATCTAGTATCTTATACAAGGGGCCCTTAGGAGTAGAACCCTCACCATTAACACTAGATGAAGAATGAAGACTCATGTTGGTTCCTAAGTTGTGGTTCTTTCTTGTTGGGGGTTTGAAAGCAAAAGGTAAAAGAAACTATGGTTGAAACTAGCCAAAATAAACAATAAAAGAGGTGTGAAAGATAAGGTAAAAACTAATTGGTAAAAGGCAAGCTATCTAGGCGGTTTGACAATGAAAGGTAAAGGAAATAAGCTATGAAAGTAAGCAAGAAACTAAAGTGCAAGAAATGCAAACTAGGCGGATCCTAAGAGTTTTTGGATGACCTCATTTAAGGTTCCCAACAAAACACTCACTATCCTAAGGGAAAATTGCCTAAAATTATTACACACAAATGGAAGTAGGGTGACCTATTGGAGGCTCCCAACTTACTTCCAATGAAAGGCCTTTTTGTTACAAAATTTAAAAGCAAAGCAAATTGCCAATTAAAAAATTACAGAAAAAAGTCCTCAATTGTGGTGGCTATTCTTTCTTTGGTGTTTCACTCAATTTGCAGTGCTTCTTAGTCCAATAGCTCTTAAGGTGGTTGGCCCCTTGCTTCTTGACTCAAATTCTTCAAGGGATGACACCAATCCTCCTTTCCAATTCCCTATATGGCAACTCACAAACAACGAAACAAGGAGACAAGCAATAACCAAAGACCAAGAAATAAAATGAAACCTAAAACAATAGAGTTTTAACAAGACAAATTTTCAATGATTATTCAACAATTAAAGCAATGAAACGTACATAAAAGCAAGCTAGGACTCAAAGAGAAACTTAGAATGGCTCTAGAGTAGAGTAAAAAAAAAAGACTCAAGAAACCTCTAGTTTTGGCACTTGTTTTCAAACTAATTTTCAATTGAAATTTCAGAACTAATATTGGTGTAAAATAGACACCAATTATAGAACAAATTTTGAGCCAAAATAGCAAACACACTTTCCTTTCACTTTTTTTTTCCTGGACACTGATTTTTCTGCCAACTTGTGTGATTTTTCTTTCTTTTTTTTTTTTCCTTTTATCCAAATCGCTTGGTTCTTCTTTTATAATTTTGGTCCAAATGTCTAGAGAATTCAGTAAAAAGTTCAGCTCAAAATTTATAGTGACCAATTCTCAGTAATTTTTACAAGTTCGTATGTTCAAGCAGCCAGCACCAACGATTTCAACCTAGGAATTAAGAGTAGTGTTTATGTTGCTTAAGGCTTGGATGATTATAATTTGTGTTTGCTTATGCTCAAATGTCTTGAATAACACAATTCAAGAGAGCTTCAGACTTATTTGATTCACAAATCGAACCATAACTCAGCACCACAACTCAACTTCATCATGAGCATCATGTAGGAAACTTAGAACACAAAAAAAAAGTTCAAGAACAAGACTACTTCTAGGAATTGATTTAGAACATGTTATGAACTAAATAACATGCATGAATTAGACTCAAAATTCAAAATATAGGCTAAGAATGACAAGAATACATGAACAAATGTATCTAGAATTAAATCAACAAAATAAAAATTTAACACAAACTTAGAACATAATGTGACAATTATTATGACTAAACATGACTCTAAGACAACATGGATTAAGTGATTTACACTTAGATTTTTGTGTTTTTTTTCTTATCAATATTTTGGAAGAAAATTTAGATCTAAAGGTTTAGCACAAGAAGATTATGACTGAAAAATGATAGAACCTAAAATCAACACAAAAACATGATTCAAGAGTAGATCTATAAAATTTGAACCATAGAAATGCAAGAACAAGTGTAGGTCTAAGATTTAATTGGTTTATTTTATTGAATCTACTCTAAAAAGCACCAAACCACAAGAAAATGGAGGATATACATGGAGAATAAGATGAAGAACAAGGAATTAAAGTGAGTTGACCGAACAAAAAGACAGAGGAAGCAAAAGAACATCACCTAGACGAAGATGCTCTTGATACCACATGATGTAGTTCCATGGGAGCTTGTAGGCCTTGGATCTTCTTCATCAGTGGAGTCCTTTGCTTCTTGAATTTTAATGGCAGTGGAATGGAGAAGAAGAAGAAGAGTTGAGAGGAGATGCCACTTCAAGGAGAAGATGAGTCTAGAAGAAGGTTACCACCACAGGAAGCCATGGATAAGAGCTTGAAGGTAGGAGAAGATGAATGGAGGGAGAGGAAGAGAAGGAACACAAAATTTTGTGCCTCAAAAGAGGTCTGAACTTTGAAGTTTAATTCTCAAATGATCAAAGTTCAAAAAATGCACACACATGGCCTCTATTTAAAGCCTAAGTGTCACACAAAATTGGAGGGAAATTTGAATTTCTATTCAAATTTTACTTGAATTTGAAATTGAATTTGTGGAGCCAAATTTTGGTGCCAAAATTTCACTAATTATGATTAGTGAATTTTAGCTATGGTTCAGCCCACTAATCCTAGATCAAGTCCAAGATTCTCCACTAAGTGTGCTTAGGTGTCATGAGGCATGTAAAACATGAAAGACATGCACAAAGTGTGACTATACGATGTGGCAATGGGGTGTAGCAAGCAAATGCTCACCCCCCCTCTAAAATTTAATTGGATTGGGCTTCTCCCAATTCAATTAAATTTATTTTCCTACACACACATAGCAAATATTCACTTAATGCATGTGAAATTACAAAACTATCCTTAATACAAAAACTAGTCTAGGTGCCCTAAAATACAAGGGCTGGAAAATCCTACATTTTTAGGGTACCCTACCTACATTATGGAGCCTTAAATACAAGGCCCAAAAATAATAAAACCTTAATCTAATATGTACAAAGATAAGTGGGCTCATACTAAGCCCATGGGCCCGAAATCTACCCTAAGGCTCATGAGAACCCTATGGCCTTCTCTTGCATCTCTGGCCCAATCTTCTTGGAGTCTTCTATCCAATGCCCTTGCAAGGTAGGATTGCATCATTTGCACGCTACTTTTATCATCTTGTGACTTTGTGTAGATAGAATAGTGATTGATATCATATCCCTTCCAAGTTGGAACATTGAGATTTGGAACAATAACTATCATGCACATGTCTCTTAAACCGTGGGGGAGACACATGAAATTCCCCACCACAATCTAGCCGACTTCGAGCCTTGCCTCGGATATGCCACTGAAGGGCAAGCAGTTGGTGGTATACCCCTGCAAAACACTTTGGAGGGCCCTCAGTATCACCCACAACTACAGCTCTTGCATTCCACAACAAGTAAAAACCCTCATGCTATGGCAGAAATGGGAAAGTTGGATCATCTAGAGGAAAGGCTCAGGTCCATTGAAAGAGGTGAAGATTATGCCTTTGCTAACCTAGAAGAGTTGTTCCTAGTACCCAATATCATCACCCCTCCCAAGTTCAAGGTGTCGGACTTTGACAAGTACAAGGGGATTACATGCCCCAAGAACCATCTAAAGATGTATTGTCAAAAGATGGGGGCATACACAAAAGATGAGGAACTGCTGATACATTTCTTCCAAGAAAGTCTTACTGGGGTGGCTGTTACCTAGTACGCTAACTTGGAACCTTCCCGAGTCCATTCTTGGAAGGACCTAATGGTTGCCTTCGTTAGGTAGTATCAGTAAAATTTTGATATTGTTCCGGATAGGATGCAACTACAGAACATGTGCAAAAAGGGGCACGAATCTTTTAAAGAATACGCCCAAAGGTGGAGAGACCTGGCAGCTCAAGTGGCACCTCAATGACGGAGAAAAAAATGATAACAATGATAGTAGGCACATTACCAGTTTCCTACTATGAAAAGATGGGGGGCTACACACCTTCAAGCTTTGCTGATTTAGTTTTCACCGACGAAAGGATCAAAGTAGGTATGAAAAGAGGCAAATTTAATCACCTTGCTTGGACGAATGAGAAAAACTGGGGCAAATAAAGAGGATGAGAAGGAAGGAGAAACCCATGCTGTGACTGCCATTCCTATACGACCAAGTTTCCCACCAGCCCAACAATGTCATTACTCAGCCAATAACAACCCTTCTCCTTACCCACCACCCAACTATCCACAAAGGCCATCCCTAAATCAACACAAAGCCTGTCTACCGCACTTCCAATGACGAACACCACCTTTAGCACAAACCAAAACACCAACCAAGAAATGAATTTTGCAGCGAAAAGGCCTGTAGAATTCACCCCAATTCCGGTGTCCTATGCTGACTTGCTCCCATATCTACTTGAAAATTCAATGGTAGCCATAACCCCAGCCAAGGTTCATCAACCTCCATTTCTCCGAGGATATGAATCGAACGCAACATGTGCTTGTCATGGAGAAGCCCCGGGACATTCCATTGAGCATTGTAGGGCCCTGAAGCGTAAGGTGCAAGGTCTAATTGATCCAGGCTGGCTGAAATTTGAGGAGAATCGCTTGTTGAATCCTAACACTGACAAGCGACACCACACATAGGGCAATTTTGAAAGCTGCTATTTGATGTCTCTAATGACTCATCAGGATCTTCAAGTTTATGCCATTATTGTAAACCATAGTTACATTGCTAAATAAAATGGATAAATCTGACATCTTTGTCCCTCATCCTCTCGTAATTACATCTTTGCTTCCACTGGAATGTGGGCGCAAGCCATTGGTTTGTTTGCTCGAGCGACATGCGCTCCTAAGTGCTGACTTCCAAGACCGTTCAATCAAAAATTACTCGTCTTGCACGTTGGTGGGGGTGCCGTAAAACAACGAGTAAAGTTCAAAACAAATAAGTTTCAAAATAAAAGTTCAAAAAAAAAAAGCATTTGATTGACTGTGTTTTCAAGACGTTCATGTGACCTCATTTTATCATTTCGGAAAGATTGTCTTTTTAGAGAGAAGTGAGTTATCAAGAATAGGATGTTGGACAAATGGCCTCAAAAGGGGGGGGGGGTTGAATTAAGATACAAAGACTATTCCCCAATTAAACTTTCACTCTCTCTTTTTGGATTAACTATGCCCCCTTAACATGAATTACTCAAAAGACAATTCAAAATAAACTTCTTTAAAGCAAAAGATAAATAACAATAAATAAAAGAAGTTTAAGGGAGGAGAGGAATGCAAACTTGATTTATACTAGTTCGACCACTTCCCGTGCCTATGTCTAGTCCTCAAGCAACCCACTTGAGATTTTCCACTCTCTTTGTAAAACTCCTTTTACAAAGTCTGAACCACACAGGGACAACCCTTCCCTTGTGTTCAGGAATCCTCTACAACAAGAGACCCACGGTCTCTTAATCCCTTTTCAGAAATAAGAAAAGGAGAAGAAGAAATCTCTCTTAAAAGAAGATAGATTGTACAATGCAGATCAATCAAAATTCCTTATTGAATATGCAAGTGGTTGACCAAGAAATCTTTTTGAGAGGATAAGACATTTCAGTTCAGAAAAACTCTCTTAATCTTTTGAGACGATAAACTTTTTGGGCAATGAAAACTCTCTTTAAATTCGTGTTTCCAAGTCACATATAAATAGACCTTTGATGGCCATTCACAAACCATTTGAATAGATGTGACTCTTGGAAATTATTTTCTGAAAATCTCCTCTGGTAATCGATTACAAGACTTGTGTAATCGATTACAGGCTTTAAAATTTGAATTAAAACGTTCAATAAACTGCTGGTAATCAATTACCATCCATGTGTAATCGATTACATATTATAAATTTTGAATACAAATTTCTAGTGACTATAAACATTTTTCAGCTGCAGGTAATCGATTACCAGAGAGTAAATCTCAATTTAAAATAATTTAGATAGAATTCTTTGGCCAGACCTTTTGCTTTTTCAATTTGGAAACTTCTTCCTAAAATTCTAGAGATCAACTTGATCATATATCTTGATTTTCTTGGATTCTTGGATTCTTGTCTTTAATAAAACTTAGAAGCACTTGATCCTTTGGCATCATCAAAACATCAAAACATCTTGCTTCTACATGGGAGTCATTTGACTTAATCCATCAACTGAAAAAAATCCTTCAAACTATTTCTCGTCCTTGGAAAATTCTTTTGGCAAGAATCAACCGCTTCTTTCATTCTCCCTTGCTACAAGGTTGTGAAAACAGAACAACGATGGATACCTCAAAACCCTACACTAGGGCAATGAGGGGCACCATGCATAAACCTCAAATGAACCTAGGGGCAGATTAGAAGTTCTCACCCAATAGGTTCCTTGCTACAAGGTCATGACGAAAGACAACGATTGGTACCTCAAAGCCTTACATTGGGGCAATGAAAGGCACCATGCAAAAACCTCAAGCGAACCTAGGGGCAGATTAGAAGTTCTCACCCAATAGGTTCCCAGCTACAAGGTCATGACGAAAGATAACAATTGGTACCTCAAAGCCTCAAATTGGGGCAATGAGGGGCATCGTGCATGAACCTCAAGTGAACATAGGGGCTGATAAAAAGTTCTCACCCGTCGATGTTTTTAAACAAAAAAAGGGGAGGGGGGGGACAAACCCTGGAATTTCAATGGATTGATTAAACGTCAAACGGCTCCATTCCCGTCACTCCAAAATGGTCAAGTGACTAAATCAAATAGAACATACACTCTGAGGGAGTTCCCGGAGAGATTTGCAAAAGATAGGATAAAGTTGCATGAATTATCATCTTTTTCAAAAGGACAGTCAATCTATGTTTTCCAAAAAAATTAAATCAAAATCAAAATCAAAATAGGGAAAGAATGTCATGAACATTGTACAACTTTCCATTACATTGCATTGTTTCATATGAAGTTCGCATTTACCAAATTTCACGACAAAGGATGCATGCATCTGCATCCCTAAAATTCATGTTAACTACATAGATTTCCTACATCTAATGTCCAATCTTTTGAATTTGGAATGACCGGCCCTCTCGATGAGTTAATCTCTTGCTTTCTCATAAAGGTGGACCCTTGGGTACTAGTACCTATCACCTTTAGAGGACTGCACGTCCTCGTCATCAGAGGACTACATGTCCTCATCATCGGAGGGTTGCACGCCCTCACCTTCAGAGGACTACATGTCCTCACCTTCAGTGGGGTACACGCCCTCACCTTCAGAGGGCTGCACGTCCCTCATCTTCAGAGGGCTGCACGCCCTCGCCTTTAGAGGGCTACACATCCTCACTTTTAGAGAACTCAAGGTCCTCCACCCTTAATGCCTAACCGAGACTTGCACTCCCGGTTACGGGGCCAGTAGTTTCCTTTTATCAGTTTCTGGGCCACCCCCTGATATTGGAGGGCGACCAACTATGCGAGCACAACTAGAAAGGGAGGCTATCACACAGCTACTATGCATACCGGGGCAAGATTTCACCCGTGCCACTACAAAGAGACGAGTGCGGATCATGCGCACCAACATGACCACTCTTACACAGATATAGATGACGTTGCTACTTAGCAACATTCTGCCCAGCGACCGCAGTGCCGATCTCCTCCTACGGAAGTAACAGTTGGTCTGTGCCATCCCGACATAGGTAAGTAAGTATATGGTTCAACTGATTTGTGATGCCATCTATTATTTGTAGGAATCGCACCCACAAAGACACCCAGTGGACCCGGAGAAGTCCAACAGGGCCCTGGGATTTCCAGCTCTGGTTACAGACCTTTGTTAGTCCTACAGGTTGCCCGTTCCCCCAGCAAGGTCATGCCATCATGACATAGGTAAGCATGCGCATCGCTCAACTAATTCCTGATGTCATCTATTATTTGCAGGGGTAGCGCCCACAAGACACCCAGTGGACCCAGAGGAGCCCAACAGGGCCCTAGGGTTTCCAGCTCTGGTTACGGGCCTCTGTCAGTCCTACAGGGTGCCCGTCCCCCCCAGCAAGTTCATGCCATCGTGACATAGGTAAGTATGCACCTCCTCCAACTGATTTCTAATGTCATCTATTGTTTGCAGGGATCGTGCCCGCAAGACACCCAGTGGACCCGAAGAAGACCAACAGGGTCTTGGAGTTGCCATCTCTAATTACGGGCCTCTGTCAGTTCTACGGAGTGCTTGTCGCCCCCAGCAAGGTTATCAGGCCCCCTACTAATCGAGCTTTCATCAAGAAGTACTGCGCCCCCAGGCAGGCGCAGGGTGAAACACCACAACAGCCTGGGGACGGCTGACAACGGGCAACAGACGCACCGCCACCACCTCTAGAGTTCACCTCAGCTCATCCACAAAAAGGTTAGAGCGTTGCCTACGACACATGGCCGACCAAGTCCAAAGCCAAAGGTAAGCAAAGTACTGGGTCAGTGACCGACAAGTCATAAGGCGTCCAGCTCAAGACGTTAAAGAAGCGCTACTAGGAGGCAACCTAGTACCTTTTAAATCTCTGCTTGTTATTTGATCACCTTTGTTTCTCCAGTCATAGTAGGACACACCTAATTGTTCATGATCCTAGGAATTTAAATAAAGCGAGCACAAGCTCGTAAGGTAGTCATACCTCACAAAATATATATATGTATGTTTAGGTAGTGAAAATACCTTAGATATGCATGTATATAGCAAAAATACCTCACAATATATATATATATATATATATATATATATATATATATATATATATATGTATGTATGTATGTATGTTTAGGTAGCAAGATACCTTGGATAAGCATGTATATAGCAAAAATACCTCACAAAAATATACACATGTTTAGGTAGCAAAATACCTAAAAAAAATGTAGGTATTGTGCACTTTCATTCGCACACCTTTTTCGAAAAAAAAGATGTGATCTCGGTCATCAACCGTGTCTAGGTTACAAGCTGTTAAAAAAAATAAAAAAAAAACAAACAAAAAATATACCTTTGACTAAAAAGCCAGCACACTTTTGAAAAGAGATAACTTCCAACTTTTCTTTGGAAAATTTTTTTACTGATCATAACCAGTTTTTGAAAAAAGATGTGTATACACCTGAAGGGTGAATGCTGTGAAAATTTTCCCGAACGCCCAAAATAGACTTGGATGAATGCATGATTTGATAATAGAACATATTTTGGAAACACCGGGTTGACTTAAATAGGGAAAATGAATCCTGAGCCCTAGTGTCACATAACCATAAAAACTTGATGCTTGCGTGTCCTCATAGGTGCATGCATGACCAATTTTGCATAAAATTTCCTAATCGTCATCGTTACATGTGTGTCATGGAAATAATGTGGGGCATCCCCTTTATCCCCGAACCGTTGTCCAAACCCTGACATAATATCATGTCTAGCCGTTCTACAAGCCTTGAGAGCCAAAATCCCAACTTACCATAAACCTTGACCCAGGGTGAGAATGTCAATCCTTGCCCTTGAAAGAAAACAAAAAATAAAATTCCCAATCAAAGAAAGGGAGAAAGCAAAAAAGAAAGAAAATTCCCAATCAAAGAGTGGGAGAAAGCAAAAAAAGAAAGAAAATTCTCGATCAAGGATCGGAAGAAAACAGAAGAAATATGCAGAAAGGCCTTTGGACCAGACAATATCTGAACAATACAGAATTGTCACCAAGTAAACAAGAAAAGAAAGTAAACCACAACCTAAAGTGGTCCTCTCCATTTGATTGCCAACCAAAATCCTGTGCGTTGGTGACTTGTTCACCTCACACTAAACAAAAACAAAAAAAAAAGGAAAAGGCCAAAAACACTCAAAGCCAAATTTCCCACCAAGAAAAACAAACCATTCCCAAGAAAAAGTCCTATTGATCCATGATTACGCATGTAATCTTTGATTTGATAGGAAATGATTTGCAAAATCAAGCCATGACATATCTATGGTTCAGAATTAGGATAAAACACTTACCTGTGTGAGATTGATACACTTTGAGTGATTTTCTTCTATTTTTGTTGAACCCAGTGTTTCCTCTAAATGGTCATTTAGAAACGAAATGCTAACATCCCAAATCTCATTTATGGTTATGAGAAAATTTCATCAGCGTACTCTCCTTCCCCAATAGACACATTGTTTTTCATCAAAAAATCATATGTTGCTCTGATCAGTTGGAGGTTTTGTTTTTTTACTAAAGCATGTCTGCATTTTAGTGAAGAAAACACCGAGACTATTTTTTAGTCTCATAGTTATCAAGAACTACGTAGGTCTGAGTTCCTCATCACAAATTGAGGATACGTAGGAGCAAAAGCCCTGCTTTTGTCGACCACCCCAGCTTTTGTTACCGTGACCCAAGAGTCCGGTGGCTTGCGGAGCCACATGACCGTGGGATCCCCAAATTCGTATGTTCCATCATTTATCATTTGTATGTTATCGTGTTTCTATGACTTGAGGACTAACGTTTGTTTTTGTTGTTTTTCGATTGTCTTTTGTTTTGTGCATACATTTTGTTTGGACTGTTGCGTTAGTGCTTACTTCGTTATTGTCGATAATGTTTGTTGAAATTCCGGAACCGTGTAGAGTTTTCATTTAGGAACGTCGTCCTAAAATAAAACGAACAAACATCATGATAACACCAAGAATAGAAAAAGAAAGAGGCGTTGTGAACAAATGTCATATCTATATATAAAGAAAAGAAAAGAGTTTTTATATGTATGGAAAGATTTTGTGTGTGTGTAAATAATGTGTGAAAATAAATTCTTGTGTGTGAGCAATGAGTGTATATAAAGAAAATTTTGTATAAAACACGAGTGTATGTTGAAAAACGAAAAAGAAATCTTTGAACAGGAATAGAGTTTTTATATAGACCGTGTTGATATAAAGAGAAAGAGTTTTTAATGCGTGTGCATACAGAAAAAGTTTGTCGTGTATAGGAATGTAGGTGTACAAAGAAAAGTTTTTCTCATAGATAATGATGGATGTATAGTTTTTGCAAACGAAAAAAAAAATGAAACAAAAAGAAAAAGAAAGAAAGACCTTGAAGGTCGGCATGTTATGGTCATAGGAAGCATAAATCATTTGTAGAGAACAAACATATCTTTTGGAAACAAGAGACTGACGCTAAGAGTTTATTTTCCAGAATAACCGAGATGAGAATGGATGGATTCTTTGAACCGATGAAAGAACATAATTTGGAAATATTGGGTCTACTTGTGTAAATCCCAAGCCTTAGTATCACAATGCCATAAATTGGATGCTTGAGTACCCACCTAGCTGTAGCCATGACTAATTTTGCACGTTGTTCCCAAATCATCAATGTTACGCGTGCCTCATGGAAATAATATGGAAATTCAACCTGAGACCGACACCTTGACACGCGAATTTTGTTTTGCCCCAGATATCAAAATCGGGCTCGCGTGATGAAAAGACCATGTTGAGACACAACCTTAAGCTACTTTGAACCTTGGCCCATGAAAAGAATCCTCATCCTTTCCCCTGAAGAAAAGGACAGCAGAATCTCCTCAAGGGAGAGCGAATAACGAATGCTAAAACCCGAATTCCCAATCAAAGATCGGAAAGGAAGAAATGAAAAGAAAGAAAAGAAAAGGAAAAGAAGGATTCCCGATCGAAGATCGGAAGAAAGTAAAAAAGAAAAAAAAAGATCGAAGGAAAAACAAAATAATTCCCGATCAATACAGGAAACTAGGAAAGAGAACAGAAGATCTTCTGACCAGATAAATTTTCGGCTGGGTAAATGACTGCCGGCAAAGGAAAACCCATTTTTGAAGTAGTTCTTCCTTTGGGATTGCCATTCAAAGTTGCTCTCGACTGGCGATATCCCACCCCACATAAACAAAGAGGAAAAGATCGACACACCCAGCTTCCTCTCCAAAAACACTACCCTCGAGAAAATCCTATTGATCCGTGATCATGCGTGTGATCTTTTGGTTCGATAGGAAATCATGTGCAAAATAAAGTCATGGTGCAGCTATGGTTTGGGATTAGGCTAAAACACTTGCCTGTGTGAGTTTTTATACACTATGAGTGATTTTATTCCCAGTTTCAGTTTGACCCGACGTTTCCCCTGAATGTTCATTTAAAAGCTAAATGTTAACATCCTGCCCTTCATTTTCGGTTACAAGGAAAATTACTTATGGCATGGGTATATTGTTTCTCTAAGATATGGTGCTCTCGTGAATGATTTATTTTTCCTTGCTAAAGCATGTTCGCCTTTTTAGGTGAAAGAACCCGGTGGACCATTCGGTCCTGCCAACAAATCGAGTCTGGAACCCTGTGAATTGATTGCATAGCGTTGTTCGTCTATCCTCCACCCTCAAATCTTATCTGGAGCCCCATGAATTGATTGTCATTCATGCATCCTCCACCATCGATTCTGGAGCCCCACGAATTGATTGCCTAGCGTTGTTCGTCTATCCTCCACCCTCAAATTTTATCCGGAGCCCCATGAATTGATTGTCATTCATGCATCCTCCACCATCGAGTCTTGAGCCCCACGAATTGATTGCCTAGCACTGTTCGTCTATCCTTCACCCTCAAATCTTATCCAGAGCCCCATGAATTGATTGTCGTTCATGCATCCTCCACCATCGAGTCTGGAGCCCCACGAATTGATTGCCTAGTGCTGTTCATCTATCCTCCACCCTCAAATTTTATTCGGAGCCCCATGAATTGATTGTCATTCATGCATCCTCCACCATCAAGTCTGGAGCCCCACGAATTGATTGCCTAGCGTTGTTCGTCTATCCTCCACCCCCAAATCTTATCCGGAGCCCCATGAATTGATTGTCGTTCATGCATCCTCCACCATCGAGTCTGGAGCCCTACGAATTGATTGTCTAGCGCTGTTCATCTATCCTCCACCCTCAAGTCTTATCCGGAGCCCCATGAATTGATTGTCGTTCATGCATCCTCCACCATCGAGTCTGGAGCCCCACGAATTGATTGCCTAGCGCTGTCCGTCTATCCTCCACCCTCAAATCTTATTCGGAGTCTGATGAATTGATTGCCTAGCGTTGTTCATGCGTCCTCCACCATCAAGTCCGGAGCCCCACGAATTGATTGCCTAGCGCTGTTCGTGTATCCTCCACCATCCTATTCGGAGCCCCATGAATTGATTGCCTAGCGTTGTTCATTCGTCCTCCGTTATCAAGCACGGAGCCTCCGGTGACTGGGAAATATGGTTTTTTGTTATTTTCCCGATCGGTTCCTTCGCCAAACATGTGTATATGTGTATATTATGTTATTGGTGTTTTTTGTTGTTTGTGTTTGTTTTGTGTTGCGCAGAGAAAGAAGAAGGAGAGATAGGAGTCGTCATAGACTAATCACGGAAAGGGCGAAGACGGACAAAATCAGTGTTTTATCTTTGCTTTCCTCTTATCTCCTATAAAAGGTAAGTAAAGAGGGGCAACTGTCATACCCTAATTTCGTCCGAGGACCATTGTTTGATGGCATGCAACCTTTGGTTGACCGCTTCGAGGTACTTGGCACCCTTTGTTGCACAATACGTGAAGTTCCCAGACATGCCCGAAATCAAAAGGAAGCATTGTTACGCAATCCGTGAAATTCCGTAACATGCCGGAAATCAAAAGGAAGTATTGTTACACAATCCGTGAGTTTCCGTAACATTCCGAAAGCTAAAAAAGAAGAAATTACATGACCCGTAAGGTTCCGTAACCTTACGGAAAGAAAACAAGTATCGTTACGAAATTCGTAAGGTTTCATAACGTTACGGAAAAAGAATCACCAAAAAAGCAAAGCGGGTGTATTTAGTAAAAAATGGGACCATTGTTTGAAGGCGGTTGCTTCTGGAGGAAGCAACCTGGCTCGCCTGGGCGAGCTGGCTGGCAAGCTCCTCCCCTATTTTCCTATAAATAGGGGGAGGAGTGGAGGAGAAAGGCTTCAGCCCTTCTGGTACTTCGTAATCACTTAAAATTAGTGAGGAAAATTGTTTCCGTGAAGAAAATCTAAGGCTAAAATCAACTCGCAAAGTCAAGCTCATCCGCAAAAAATCACTAAAAAGGATTTTAAGGTTCGATACCTCAGTTTTTCTCACCAAGTAAAAATGGGTCATTTTAAGGTCCAACGCCTTAAAAAGACCTCCTTCCAAGTAAAAAGAATCGCCTGATTCGCCCTTTAGAAAGAACTACGTAGGTCTGAGTTCCTCTTTGATGGAGGGTACGTAGGAGCAAGAGCCCCGCTTTTGTCAACCTCAAAAATAAAAAGAAATAAAAGTTTAGATACATAATTTTACACGATTCTAATTTAAGACTGTTGTCTTTTGGGACAAACGTGAGAGGTGCTAATACCTTCCTCCAACGTAAATACAACTCCCGAATCCGGAATATTTTTCATGACCGGTTTCCTTCAGTTTTTCTTACGTTTTCCACAAATAAACGTTGGTGGCGACTCCGCGCATTTTCCTCCTTTGGAAGACGCACCCGTGAGCCTTGCCTCGCTCGCCCGCAAAAGGGTAGGTTGTGACAACTACTAAGCTGGAGGAGACTTTGACTCAGTTTATGCAAGTAACAATGTCAAATCATAAAAGCATTGAGTCAGCACTAAAAAACCTTGAGGTCCAGGTGGGACAACTGGCCAAGCAGATAGCAAACAAGTCATCCAATAGTTTTATGGCGAATACAAAAATGAATCCTAAGGAGGAATGTAAAGTTGTGATGACAAGGAGTAAGAGGTTTGTGGAGGCAGAGGATGAGGATAGTGTCGTGCTCCAGAAGAAAGTTGCTGAAAAGAAAGGTACTGATGATAAGAAAGATGATGTGAGAAGTGAAAGCAATCAGGAAAAAGAAAAACAAATAATGGTCAAGAAAAATAAACTAAATGGCCAAGAAAAATAAAAAGAAGTAGAAAAAGAAAAAGAAAATGGAAAAAATGAAAAAGATGAAAAAAATAAGAATGAGGAAAGGAGTAGAAGTGAACAAGCTTGAGAGAAGAAGAGAGAAACAACTGTGAATGAAGGTGCGGAAGTATCATATCCAGTGGTACCTTCCAAGAAGTACAAGGACCGCCATTTGGCGAGATTTTTAGATATTTTCAGGAAACTGGAAATAACCATGCCCTTTGGAGAAGCTTTACAGCAGATGCCACTTTACTCCAAATTTTTAAAGGATATGTTAACAAGGAAGCACAAGTATATTCACCATGAAAACATTGTCATGGAAGGAAATTGTAGTGTTGTGATTCAAAAGATCCTTCCACCCAAGCATAAAGACCCTGGGAATGTAACCATTCCTTGTTTAATTGGAGAAGTCACTGTGGGAAAGGCTCTTATTGACCTAGGAGCCAATATTAACTTAATGCCACTCTCCAAGTGCAGAAGGTTAGGAGAGTTGGAGATCATGCCCACTAGGATGACTTTACAACTTGTTGACCGCTCCATTACCAGACCATATGGAGTAATTGAAGATGTGCTGGTCATAGTAAAACATTTTATCTTCTCAGCATACTTTGTGGTAATGGATATCTGTGCAGATAATGACATTCCTGAAATATTGGGAAGGCCATTCATGCTAACTGCAAGCTGCATAGTGGATATAGGGAGAAAGAAGCTGGAGCTGGGCTTTGAAGATCAGAAAATTGATTTTGATTTATTTGTTGAAGACAAGTCTGTTCCAGAACAAAATGTTTGCTTACAGGTAATGGAAGTGAGTAAGGAGGTTTTGGAAGTGAGAACCAAAACGTGATTTCGCCCATTGAGGTATAAGCGTCAAGCTAATGACGTTAAAGAAGCGCTTCTTGGGAGGGAACCCAGTTTTAATTTCTATTATCTGTGTTTTTGTTTCTTTTATGCATTGCATCATGTCGAACTTGCTTCATGTCATACCCTAATTTCGTCCGGGGATTATTATTTGATGATATACAACCTTTGATTGGCCGCTTCGAGATACTTGGCACCCTTTGTTGCACAATATGTGAAGTCCCGAGACGTGCCGAAAATCAAAAGGGAGCAGGCTTACGCGATCCGTGAAAATTCCGTAATGTGACGGAAATCGAAAGGAGGTATTTTTCGCAATCCGTGAGTTTTTGTAACTTCTTCGAAAGCTAAAAAAGAGTAAATACATAATCCGTAAGGATTCGTAACCTTGCGGAAGGAAAATAGGTATCGTTACGAAATTCATAAAGTTTCGTAATATTAGGGAAAAAGAATTACCAAAAAAGGTAAAGGGGGTGTATTTAGTAAAATGGGGGGTGCAAATAGTAATTTTCAAATCTGGCAATTTCTTGCTTAAGGTTGAAGCAACCTAGCTCACGAGCTAGGTGGCCACTAGACCCCCCGTTTTGTTGAAAAATGGGACACCCGTAATGCTTCCATAAAATTCCCATAACCCTCAATAAGCATATTTAACTTAATACGGGTGAGAGGGAAGAGAAAAAAAGAAGAAAATCAAGTCCTATATGCTTTCGTAAGGCTTCCGTAACTTTTTCGTAAATTACGAAAGAAGGGGGTGAACTTATCAAAATTGGGGGGTGCAAATAGCAATTTAGAAATTTTGAATTGGCCCTTCCAGAATGTTTTTTTGAAGCTGGATTGCTTCTGGAGGAACCAACCCAGCTCACCTGGGCGAGCTGGGTGGCAACCTCCTCCCCCTTTTTCCTATAAATAGGGTGAAAGGGGCTGTTCTAAGGGTCCCGGATCCCCCTGGTGATGTATTTCAGCTGTTTTGGGTGAAAAAAATTGTTTCCGTGAAGAAAATCCAAGCCGAGGTGCTTCCGTAACGCTTCCGAGATGTTTCCGTAAGCAAATTCGTGAAGGTTTTCCTCCGTTATTCACCGTTCTTCATCCGTTCTTCGTTCTTCAACGAGTAAGTTTCCAAATCGAGCTTTTCAATTAATTCTATGTACCCGTGGTGGTCCCCATTTGTTTTGTGTACTTTTATTCTCGTTTCATTTACTTTTCGTACCCCCTTTTGACGTGCTTCAGTCATTTATTTAAGTCATTTCGTGCCTAATCTAAAAATAAAATAAATTTCCACCGATCATTTGAATTGTAGTATTCGTTAATTTCTATTAAAATGAATTCCGACCGTTCGGTTGTGCCGTAACCACGTTGGAAATAAAAAAAGAGGTAAAATAATAATATAATAATCAAAAAAATATCTTTTAGTAAAATGAAGCACAAAAATCAATCGGACGTTTTCTCTTTAGGATTTCTCATTCTTAATTGAATTGACTAATGAAACTAAGGCTAAAATCAATTCGCCAAGTCAAGCTCGTCCACCAAAAAATCACTAAAAAAGGATTTGAAAGTTTTATCTCAGATTTTTCTTACCAAGTTAAATGGATCATTTTTAAAGGTCCAACACCTTTAAGTGATCACCTTTCAAGTAAAAGAATCGCTTGATTCACCTTTAAAGAAAGAAATACGTAGGTCTGATTTCCTCTCCAAAGGAGGGTATGTAGGAGCAAAAGCCCCGCTTTTGTCGACCTCAAAAAATAAAAGAAATAAAAATTAAGGCAATACAATTTCCACAATTCTAAAAAATAGGCTGTTGTCCTTCGAGACAAATGTAAGAGGTGCTAATACCTTCCTCAAGCGTAAATACAACTCCCGAACTTAGAATTTTCATTTTGACCAGTTTCCTTCGGTTTTTCCGACGTTTTCCACAAATAAACGTTGGTGGCGACTCCGTGCATCTTTCCTCCTTTGGAAAGCACGCCCGTGAGCCTCGCCTTCGCTCGCCCGCAAAAGGGCATGTTGCGACAGTTGGCAACTCCACTGGGGACCTTTTTGTGAGTTAGGTCTATTTTAAAGAATTGTGGAATTGTGAAACTTTGTGTGTGCATTTATTGAACTGTGTAAAATGTAAATAACTGTTGTCTATGTCACATTCTTTACACTGCATTCTAAGCACCCATGGGTTTGAGTAAAAAAGGGGCCCTATACCCGGGTTCATGGGAATCTAAGGAGTGGAGGTGAATCTATCATCATGCTAGGTCTCCGACTTGCTTGATAATAGTGAAACCTCGTCTAGAGCTTTCTCTCTTTATAATATGTTGTCGCTGGTATTCCATACCGCCACAATATTATTATCTTGAGTGATGATACCTCTAGAAAACAGCCGTGGGAGCTATGAATTGTTGGGAGTAGTTATTAGAGACCCCTAGATATTATCCTATAGGTCCCTAAAATAGGGGCACGGAGCAAACACGCTGCGTGCCATTTTAAACACTGCCATGCATGTAGTCCTAAATGTCATGTACGCCTTTGCTTGTAATTATTTGTGGATATTGCCATGTTGTGTAAATCCCCTTGTTACGCTTTTGCACATCTGCATCATGCCGTCACACATGCATTGTATGTGGGTCTCGTCTTTTGTCGTGGGAAGTCGGAAGATCCATATCACCTTCTTAACTACACACACGGGGCACTGCACCCCCAAGTGTGCAAGTAAGAAGAGATAAATTTTCGGGACTCTCGTGTCCGTAAATGTATTCATATCATGCATCGCATAAACATCTCTTCAGCATCATAATGAACATATCGTTCCTGCATTTGTCCGTTATCACATTCCAACCTCACATTTTGCATGGGTCATTGCATCATCATGCATATGCGTTCAACAAACTTTTTGATCTACAAATTGCATACCAACTGTTTTCATGTTTGCTCCTGCGTGACCCTTGCGTTTTCCTCTGCAAAACAAAAAAAAGGGAAGCATGAAAATTCATGATGCATTCTTAGTTGCATGTGTTAGGTACCATGAGCCAACCATGTTGGGATCATAAACCCATTTCTAAAAAAAAAACACAAACAACAAAACAAAATGATTGAGCATGGTACCTAATGTGTGGTTAATTAAGAAAGGATGTCTCTTCGGGCATCTCAATCTCATAATTACATTTTTCATGCGTAGCATGCGTATTCTCGAGTCTTTCATCCCTATGAAATGTTGTTGAAGTATTGGCGATCAAAATTGCCATTCCCTGGGTTATGGGGTTGAACCAAACTCGTGCTTTTACGAAAAGGTTCATCGAGTCAAGTTGAAGCATGAAAGTAACCATCTTGCAAAAATTGGGGCAAAAGATGGATCATGTTACATCATTGCTTTGTCTACTGCCAAACACATTTAGGGCTGTTGATGTCCCTGTTACTTCCAGTTTCACCTTGACGGAGATGTCATGGACCATGTTGAAAATCTAAATTGATTCAACCCCATATCCAGTGTAAAAATAAAAATTCGCAATACTTCAACTGTGCATCATTCGCATACATCCATGTTGTTCATTGGTTACATTGCTCATTGCATTCTTTCCTTGAAAAAAAAAAGGAACTTAATCATTGTTATAAAAAAGAAAAAAACATGCTTTACGGTGCCCTCACCGAACTTGTGCTAGAGCTAGAGTAATGGGTGAAGTAGAGGAGATACAAGAGAAGATGAAGGCCGACATGGAGGCCATGAAAGAGCAAATGGCCATGATGATGGCCATGATGAGCATGAGGAAGATAATGGAAGCCAATGCGGTTACAATTGCTGCTACCAGCACTGTTGCTAAGGTGAACCCGATGCCCCCATCTGGCCTCAACCAAATGAATCATTCAACCTCAGCTATGGTAGGCAAAGATTTGGGAGGTATGGACGACCCCATGATGTGCAAATTCAAAATGAGAATGCCTTCCCGCCATATGGCTTGCCTCTCAACTATACGCCACCCAATGTGGCGTACACTCCCAATAAGAATGTCAATAACTCCACTCCTATACCCATTGAGAGTCAGCAACCCCAAGCTGATCATGCACATGTCTCTTAAACCGTGGGGGAGACACATGAAATTCCCCATCACAATCTAGCCGAATTCGAGCCTTGGCTCGGATATGCCACTGAAGGGCAAGCAGTTGGTGGTATACCCCTTGAAAACACTTCGGAAGGCCCTCAGTATCACCCCCAGCTACACCTCTTGCATTCCACAATAAGTAAAAACCCTCATGCTATGGCAGAAATGGGAAAGTTGGATCATTTAGAGGAAAGGCTCAGGGTCATTGAAGGAGGTGAAGATTATGCCTTTGCTAACCTAAAAGAGTTGTTCCTAGTACCCAATATCATCACCCCTCCCAAGTTCAAGGTGTTGGACTTTGACAAGTACAAGGGGACTACTTGCCCCGAGAACCATCTAAAGATGTATTATCGGAAGATGGGGGCATATGCAAAAGATGAGGAATTGCTGATACATTCCTTCCAAGAAAGTCTTACTGGGGTAGCTGTTACTTGGTACACTAACTTGAAACCTTCCCGAGTCCATTCTTGGAAGGACCTAATGGTTGCCTTCGTTAGGCAGTGTCAGTATAATGGCTTCGGATAGGATGCAACTACAAAACATGTGCCAAAAGGGGGCACGAATCCTTCAAAAGAATACGCCCAAAGGTGGAGAGACCTGGCAGCTCAAGTGGCACCTCAATGACGGAGAAAAAAATGATGACAATAATAGTAGACGCATTACCAGTATTCTACTATGAAAAGATGGTGGGCTACACACCTTCAAGCTTTGATAATATGATCTTCACCGACGAAAGGATCAAAGTGGGTCTAAAAAGAGGCAAATCTGATCATCATGCTTTGATAAATGCCAAAAAAACTAGGGCAAATGAAGAGGGTGAGAATGAGGGAGAAGCCCATGCTGTGACTGCCATTCCTATAAACCAAGTTTCCCACCAACCACAAAGTCTGTCTACCGCACTTCCAATGACAAACACCACCTTTAGCAAAAACCAAAACACCAACCAAGAAATGAATTTTGCAGCGAGAAAGCCTGTAGAATTCACCCCAATTCCAGTGTCCTATGCTAACTTGCTCCCATATCTACTTGATAATTCAATGGTAGCCATAACCCTAGCCAAGGTTCATCAACCTCCATTTCTCCGAGAATACGACTCGAATGCATCGTGTGCTTGTCACGGAGAAGCCCCGGGGCGTTCCATTGAGCATTGTAGGGCTCTAAAGCGTAAGGTGCAAGGTCTAATTGATATGGGCTGGCTGAAATTTGAGGAGAATCGCATGTAAATCCTGACATTGACAAGAGATGCCACACATGGGGCAATTTTGAAAGCTGTTGTTAGATGTCTCTAATGACTCATCAGGATTTTCAACTTTCACCGGAAGTGGATGCAAGCCATTGGTCTGTTTGCTCAAGTGACCTGTGCTCCTGAGTTTGGACTTCCAAGACCGTTCAATCAGAGATTACTCGTCTTGCGCATTGGTGGGGCTGCCGTAAAACAACAAATAAAGTTCAAAACAAATATGTTTTAGATTAAAAAAAAGGGCATTTGATTGACTGTGTTTTCAAGACGTTCATGGGAGCTCATTTTATCATTCCGAAAAGTTTGTCTTTTTAGAGAGAAGTGAGTTATCAAGAATAGGATGTTGGACAAATGGCCTCAGAAAAATGGGGGTTGAATTAAGATACAAAGACTATTCCCCAATTAAACTTTCACTCTCTCTTTTCGGATTAACGATGCACCCTTAACATGAATTACTCAAAAGACAATTCAAAATAAACTTCTTTAAAGCATGAGATAAATAGCAATAAATAAAAGAAGTTTAAGGGAAGAGAGGAATGCAAACTTGATTTATATTGGTTCGGCCACTTCCCGTGCCTACGTCCAGTCCTCAAGCAACCCACTTGAGATTTTCCACTCTCTTTGTAAAAATTCCTTCTACAAAGTCTGAACCACACAGGGACAACCCTTCCCTTGTGTTCAGGAATCCTCTACTACAAGAGACCCACAGTCTTTTAATCCCTTTTCAGAAATAAGAAGATCAATCAAAATTCCTTATTGAATATGCAAGTGGTTGACCAAGGAATCTTTTTGAGAAGATAAGACAGTTCAGTTCAAAAAAACTCTTAATCTTTTGAAAGGATAAAACTTTTTGGGCAATGAAAACTCCCTTTAAATTCGTGTTTCCAAGTCACCTTTGATGGCCATTCATAAACCATTTGAATAGATGTGACTCTTGGAAATTATTTTCTGAAAATCCCCTCTGGTAATCGATTACAAGACTTGTGTAATCGATTACAGGCTTTAAAATTTGAATTAAAACGTTCAATAAATTGTTGGTAATCAATTACCATCCATGCGTAATCAATTACACATTATAAATTTTGAATTCAAATTTCTAGTGACTGTGATAAACATTTTTAGCTGCTGGTAATCGATTACCAGAGAGAAAATCTCAATTTGAAATGATAGAATTCTTTGGTTAAACCTTTTGTTTTTTCAATTTGGAAACTTCTTCCTAAAGATTCTAGAGATCAACTTGATCATATATCTTGATTTTCTTGGATTCTTGTCTTGAATAAAACTTAGAAGCACTTGATCCTTTAGCATCATCAAGACATCAAAACATCTTGCTTCTACATAGGAGTCATTTGACTTAATCCATCAACTGAAAGATCCTTCAACTATTTCTCGTCCTTGGAAAATTCTTTTTGCAAGAATCAACTGTGTCTTTTATTCTTCCTCACTATGAGGTTGTAAAAATAAGACAACAATTGGTACCTCTAAGCCCTACACCGGGGCAATGAAAGGCCCCATGCATAAACCTCAAACGAACCTAGGGGAGATTAGAAGTTCTCACCCAATAGGTTCCTTGCTACAAGGTCATGGCGAAAGACAACGATTGTGCCTCAAAGCCTTACACTAGGGCAATGAAAGGCACCATGAAAAAACCTCAAGCGAACCTAGGGGCAGATTAGAAGTTTTCACCCAATAGGTTCTCAGCTACAAGGTCATGACGAAAGATAAAAATTGGTACCTCAAAGCCTTACACTGGGGCAATGAGGGGCATCGTGCATGAGCCTCAAGTGAACATAGGGGCAGATTAAAAGTTCTTACCCGTCGATGCTTTTAAACAAGCAAAAAAAAGGGAGACAAGCCCTAGAATTTCAATAGATTGATTAAACGTCAAACGACTCCATTCCCGTCACTCCAAAATGGTAAAGTGACTAAATCAAACAGAACATACACTCTAAGGGAGTTCCCAGAGAGATTTGCAAAAGATAGGATAGGGTTGCATAAATTATCACCTTTTTCAAAAGGATAGTCAATCTGTGTTTTTCAAAAAGATTAAATCAAAATCAAAATCACAAAATAGGGAAAGAATGTCATGAACATTGTATAACTTTACATTGCATTGCATTGTTTCATATGATGTCAGCATTACCAAATTTCACAACAAAGGTTGCATGCGTCTGCATCCCTAAAAATCATGTTAATTGCATAGATTTCCTACATCTCGTATCCAATCTTGTTGGATGACCGGCCCTCTCGATGGGCCGACCTCTTGTTTTCTCATAAAGGTGAACCCTTGGGTACTAGTACCTAACACCTTTAGAGGACTGTATGTCCTCGCCATCAAAGGACTGCACATCCTCGCCTGCAGAGGGCTGCACGCCCTCGCCTTTAGAGGGCTACACGTCCTCATTTTCAGTGTGCTCCATATCCACACCTTAGAAGAATTTAAGGTCCTCTGGCCTTAAATGCTTAACCGAGACTCGCGCTCCCGGTTAAGGGGCCAGTAGTTTCCTATTATCAGTTTCTGGGCCACCCCCTTATATTGGAGGGCGACCAACTATGCGAGCACATCTAGAGAGGGAGGCTATCACGCATCTACTATGCATACCGGGGCAAGATTTCACCCGTGCCGCTGCAAAAAGACGAGCGCGGATCATACGCACCAACATGACCACTCTTACATGGATATGGATGACGTTGCTATTTAGCAACATTCTGAAGGGCCTTTGCCAGTCCTACAGGGTGTCCGTCCCCCCAGCGAGGTCATGCCATCGTGACATAGGTAAGTATGCACGTGACTCAATTGATTTTTGATGTCATCTATTGTTTGCAGGGATCGCGCCCACAAGATGCCCAGTGGACCCGAAGAAGTCCAACAGGGCCCTGGGGTTTCCAGCTCTGGTTAAGGGCCTTTGCCAGTCCTACAGGGTGTCCGTCCCCCCAGCGAGGTCATGCCATCGTGACATAGGTAAGTATGCACGTGACTCAATTTATTTCTGATACCATCTATTGTTTGCAGGAATCACCCCCACAAAGACACTCAGTGAACCCGGAGAAGTCCAACAGGGCCCTGGGGTTTCCAGCTCTAGTTACGGGCCTCCGTAGTCCTATAGGGTGCCCATTCCCCCCGGCAAGGTCACATCATCATGACATAGGTAAGTATGCACCTCGCTCAACTGATTTTTGATTTCATCTATTGTTTTCAGGGATTGCGCCTGCAAGACACCCAGTGGACCCGAAGAAGTCCAACAGGGTCTTGGAGTTGTCAAGCTCTAATTACGGGTCTCTGTCAGTTCTACAGAGTGCTTGTCACCTCCGGCAAGGGCATCAGGTCCCCTACTAATCGAGCTTTCATCAAGAAGTACTGCGTCCCCAGGCAGGCGCAGGGCGAAACACCACAGCAGCCTGGGGATGGCCGACAGCGGGCAACAGACGCACGGCCATCACCTCTAGAGTTCACCTCAGCTCATCCACAAAAAGGTTAGAGCGTTGCTTACGACCCATGGCCGACCAATAGGCGACCAAGTCCAAAGCCAAAGGTAAGCAAAGTACTAGGTCAATGACCGACAAGCCATCAAGCGTCCAGCTCAAGACGTTAAAGAAGCACTACTAGGAGGCAACCTAGTAACTTTTAAATCTCTGCTTGTTATATCACCTTTGTTTCTCAAGTAATAGTAGGACACACCTAGTTGCTCATGATCCTAGGAATTTAAATAAAACAAGCACAAGCTCGGAAGGTAGTCATACCTCACAAAAAAATATATATGTATATATGTATGTTTAGGTAGAAAGATACCTTGGATATGCATGTATGTAGCAAAAAATACTTCACAAAATATATGTATGTTTAGGTAGAAAGATACCTTGAATATGCATGTATGTAGCAAAAATACTTCACAAAATATATATGTGTATGTTTAGGTAGCAAGATACCTTGGATATGTATGTATATAGCAAAAATATCTCACAAAACATATATATGTATGTTTAGGTAGAAAGATACCTTGGATATGCATGTATATAGCAAAAATACCTCACAAAAATATACACATGTTTAGGTAGCAAAATACCTCATGAAAAAAAAACAACAACAGAAAATAGAAAAGTAAAATATTGTCTAGCTGAAAAGCCAACATGATTTTGAGAAGGGATAACTTCCAGCTTTTCTTTGAAAAAAATTCACTGATCATAACCAGTTTTTGAAAGAAAATGTGTGTATACGCCTGAAGGGTGAATGCTGTGAAAATTTTCCCGAATGCCCAAAATGGACTCGGATGAATGCACAAATTGATAAAAGAACATATTTTGGAAACATTGGGTTGACTAAAAATAGAGGAAATGAATCCTGAGCCCTAGCATCACATGACCATAAAAATTTGACACTTGAGTGTCCACGTAGATGCATGCATAACTAGTTTTGCATAAAATTTCCAAATCATCATTGTTGCATTTGTGTCATGGAAATAATGTGGGACATCCCCTTTTATCCTTAAACCGAACCAAACCCTGACATATATCATGTCCAGTCGTTCTACAAGCCTTGGGCCAAAATCCCAACTTACCATAAACCTTGACCCAGGGTGAGAATGTCAATCCTTGCCCTCGGAAGAAAACACAAAGAGAAAGAAAATTCTCAATCAAAGAGGGAGAGAAATCAAAAACAAAAGGAAAGAAAATTCCCAATCAAGGATCGGAAGAAAACAGAAGAAACATCCAGAAAGGTCTTTGGACCAGACAATATCTAAACAGTACAGAATTGTCACCAAGAAAAAGGAAACCACGACCTAAAGTGGTCCTCTCCCTTTGATTGCCGACAAAATCCTGTGCGCTAGCGACTTTCTCGCCACGCACTAAACAAAAACAGAAAAAGAAAAGACAAAAACACTCAAAGCCAAATTCCCCACTTAAAAACCATTCCCAAAATAAGTCCTATTGATCCATGATCACGCATGTAATCTTTGATTTGATAGGAAATGATTTGCAAAACCAAGTCATGACATATCTATGGTTCGGAATTAGGATGAAACACTTACCTGTGTGAGATTGATACACTTTGAGTGATTTTCTTCTATTTTTGTTGGACCCAGTGTTTTCTCTAAATGGTCGTTTAGAAACGAAATGCTTACATCCAAAATCTCATTTACGGTTATGAGAAAATATCATCAGCATACTCTCCTTCCCCGGCAGACACATTGTTTTTCATCCAAAAGCATATGTTGCTCTAATCAGTTGGAAGTTTTGTCTCTTTACTAAAGCATGTTCGCATTTTAGTAAAGAAAACACCGAGACTATTTTTAGTCTCACAATTAGCAAGAACTACGTAGGTCTGAGTTCCTCATCACAAATTGAGGATACATAGGAGCAAAAGCCCTGCTTTTGTCGACCACCCCACCTTTTGTTACCATGACTCAAGAGTCCGGGGGCATGCGGAGCCACATGACCGTGGGATCCCCAAATTCGTATGTTCCATCATTTATCATTTGTATGTTATTTTATTTCTATGACTTGAGGGACTAACGTTTGTTTCATTTTGATTGACTTTTGTTTTGTACATAATATCGTTTGAGTCGTTACGTTAGTACTTGTTTCGTTGTTGTCAATAGTGTCTGTTGAAATTCCGGAATTGCGTAGAATTCTTCATTTAGGAACGTCGTCCTAAAAATAAAATGAACCAAAATCATGATAAAAAAGAAAGAAGTGTTGTGAATAAAATGTCTGCGTATATAAAGAAAAAGGAAAATATGCATAGAAGGGTTTTTATAAAAAAATACGTGTAGAGAAATTCTTGTGTGTGTGAACAACGAGTGTATATAAAGAAACTTTTGTATGAACCATAGGTGTGCGTTGGAGAAAAATGAAAAAGATCTTTGACTGTAGATAGGGTTTGACCATGTGACGTAAAGAGAGAGAGTTCCAATGCGTATACAGAAAAAGTTTGTCATGTATAAAGAGTGTAGATATACAAAGAAAAATTTCTTCATAGAGGACCATAGGTGTATAATTTTGTGAATATATAAAAATGAAACAAAAAGGAAAAAGAAAGAAAGATCGCGAAGGTCGACATGTTATAGTTAAGAAGTATAAATCATTCATAAAGAGCAAACGTATCTTCTGGAAACAAGGGACTGACGCTAAGAGTTTATTTTTCAGAATAACCGAGATAAGAATGGATGAATTCATTGAACTGATGAAAGAACATAACTTGGAAACGTTGGGTCTGTTTGTGTAAATTCCCAACCGTAGTATCACAATGCCATAAACGGGATGCTTGAGTGCCCACATGGCTGTAACCATGACTAATTTTGCACGTTGTTTTCAAATCATCATTGTCACGCGTGCCTTGTGGAGTAATATGGGATTTTGGCCCAAGACCGACACCTTGACACCCAAATTTGTTTTGCCCCAGATATCAAGATTGGGTTCCCACGATAAAAGACCCCATTGAAACACAACCTTAGACTTTTTTGAACCTTGGCCTATCAAAAGAATCCTCATCATTTCCCTCGAAGCAAAGGACAGCGGAATCTCCTCAAGGGAGAGCAAATAGAATGCTAAAACCCGATTTCACAAAGAAAGGAAAGGAGGAAGTGAAAAGAAAAGGAAGAAATGAAAAGAAAAGAAAGAAAAAGAACAATAAAAAAGAAAGAAAAAGAAGGATTCCCGATCGAAGATCGAAAGGAAGTGAAAATGGAAAAGATCGGAGGAAAACAGAGTAATTCTCGATCAATGAAAGAAAGGGAATGGAAAATCTTCAGACCAGATAAATTTTTGGCAAGATAAGTGACTGTCGGCAAATGAAAACCCATTTTTGGTGTCTCTTCCTTTCGAATTGCCATTCAAAGTCATTCTCGACTGGCGATATCCCACCCCACATGAACAAAGAGGAAAAGACCGAAACACCCAGCTTCCTCTCCAAAAAACACTACCCTCGAGAAAATCCTATTGATCCGTGATCGTACGTGTGATCTCTGATTCGATAGGAAATCGTGTGCAAAAAAGTCATGGTGCAGTTATGGTTTGGGAATAGGGTGAAACACTAACCTGTGTGAGTTTTATACACTATGAGTGATTTATTTTCAGCTTAGCCCGATGTTTTCCCCGCATGTTCATTTTAAAGCTAAATGTTGACATCCTGCCCTTCATTTTCGGTGACAAGGAAGATTACCCTTGGCACAAGTATATTGTTTCTCTAAGATATGGTGCTCTCGCGAATGATTTATGTTTCTTTGCAAAAAGCATGTTTGCCTTTTAGGTGGAAAAACATGGTGGACCGTTCGGTCCTGCCAACAAACTTTTTTTTCGGAGCCCCATGAATTTATTGCCTAGCGTTGTTCATGTGTCCTCCACCTTCGAGTCTGGAGCCCCGCGAAGTTATTGCGTAGCGCTGTTCGCCAATTCTCCATTCTCCACTTTTTTCGGAGCCCCATGAATTTATTGCCTAGCGTTGTTCATGTGTCCTCCACTTTCGAGTCTGGAGCCCCGCGAAGTTATTGCGTAGCGCTGTTTGCCAATTCTCCATTCTCCACTTTTTTCGGAGACCCATGAATTTATTGCCAAGCGCTGTTCATGTGTCCTCCACCTTCGAGTCTGGAGCCCCGCGAAGTTATTGTGTAGCGCTGTTCGCCAATTCTCCATTCTCCACTTTTGTTGGAGCCCCGTGAATTTATTGCCTAGCGCTGTTCATGCATCCTCCACCATCGAGTCTGGAGCCCCACGAAGTTATTGCGTAGCGCTGTTCGCCAATTCTCCATTCTCCACTTTATTCGGAGACCCATGAATTTATTGCCTAGCGTTGTTCATGTGTCCTCCACCTTCGAGTCTGGAGCCACGCGAAGTTATTGCGTAGCGCTGTTCGCCAATTCTCCATTCTCCACTTTTTTCGGAGCCCCATGAATTTATTGCCTAGCGCTGTTCATGTGTCCTCCACCTTCGAGTTTGGAGCCCCGCGAAGTTATTGCATAGCGCTGTTCGCCAATTCTCCATTCTCCACTTTTTTTGGAGCCCCACGAATTTATTGCCTAGCGCTGTTCATGTGTCCTCCACCATCGAGTCTGGAGTCCGGCGAAGTTATTGCGTAGCGCTGTTCGCCAATTCTCCATTCTCCACTTTTTTCGGAGCCCCATGAATTTATTGCCTAGCGCTGTTCATGTGTCCTCCACCATCCAGTCTCGAGCCCCGCGAAGGTATTGCGTAGCGCTGTTCGCCAATTCTCCATTCTACACTTTTTTTGGAGCCCCATGAATTTATTGCCTAGCACTGTTCATGTGTCCTCCACCTTCGAGTCTGGAGACCCGCGAAGTTATTGCGTAGCGCTGTTCGCCAATTCTCCATTCTCCACTTTATTCGGAGACCCATGAATTTATTGCCTAGAGTTGTTCATGTGTTCTCCACCAACGAGTCTGGAGTCCCGCGAAGTTATTGCGTAGCGCTGTTCGCCAATTCCCCATTCTCCACTTTTTTCGGAGCCCCATGAATTTATTGCCTAGCGCTGTTCATGCATCCTCCACCAACGAGTCTGGAGCCCCGCGAATTCATTGCCTAGCGCTGTTCATGTGTCCTCCGTTATCAAGCGCGGAGCCTCTGGTGACTGGGAAATATGTTTTTCTGTTATTTTCCGAATCGGTTCCTTCGCCAAACATGTGTATATGTGTATATGTATATTATATTCGTTGTTCTTGTTGTTGTTTGTATTTTGTTTTGTGTTGTGCAGAAAAAAAAAGAAGGAGTAGAGATGAGAGTCGTCATCACGGAAAGGGCAGGACGGACGAAATCAGTGTCTTATCTTTGCTTTCCTCTTATCTCTGATGAGAGGTAAGTAAAGAGGGGCAACTGTCATACCCTAATTTCGTTCGGGGATTATTATTTGATGATATACAACCTTTGATTGGCCGCTTCGAGATACTTGACACCCTTTGTTGCACAATATGTGAAGTCCCGAGACGTGCCGAAAATCAAAAGGGAGCAGGCTTACGCGATCCGTGAAAATTCTGTAATGTGACGGAAATCGAAAGGAGGTGTTTTTCGCAATCCGTGAGTTTTTGTAACTTCTTCGAAAGCTAAAAAAGAGTAAATACATAATCCGTAAGGATTCGTAACCTTGCGGAAGGAAAATAGGTATCGTTACGAAATTCATAAAGTTTCATAACATTACGGAAAAAGAATTACCAAAAAAGGTAAAGGGGGTGTAGTTAGTAAAATGGGGGGTGCAAATAGTAATTTTCGAATCTGGGCCCTTCTAGAGGTTTCGGGGAAATTTCTTGCTTAAGGTTGGAGCAACCTAGCTTGCCTGGCCAAGCTGAGCTCGCCTGGGCGAGCTAGGGGGCCACCACACCCCCCGTTTTGTTGAAAAATGGGATTCTGGGGCTTCCGGGACACCCATAATGCTTCCGTAAAATTCCCATAACCCTAAATAAGCATATTTAACTTAATACGGGTGAGAGGGATGAGAAAAAATAGAAGAAAATCAAGTCCTATATGCTTCCGTAACTTTTCCGTAAATTACGAAAGAAGGGGGGTGAACTTATCAAAATTGGGGGGATGCAAACAGTAATTTCGAAGGGGGCTGTTCTAAGGGTCCCGGATCCCCCTGGTGATGTATTTCAGCTGTTTTGGGTGAAAAAAATTGTTTCCGTGAAGAAAATCCAAGCCGAGGTGCTTCTGTAACGCTTCCGAGATGTTTCCGTAAGCAAATTCGTGAAGGTTTTCCTCCGTTATTCACCGTTCTTCATCCGTTGTTCGTTCTTCAACGGGTAAGTTTCCAAATCAAGCTTTTCAATTAATTCTATGTACCCGTGGTGGTCCCCATTTATTTTGTGTACTTTTATTCTCGTTTCATTTACTTTTCGTACCCCCTTTTGACGTACTTTAGTCATTTATTTAAGTCATTTCGCGCCTAATCTAAAAATAAAATAAATTTCCACCGATCATTTGAATTGTAGTATTCGTTAATTTCTGTTAAAATGAATTCCGACTGTTCGGTCGTGCCGTAACCACATTGGAAATCAAAAAAAGAGGTAAAATAATAATATAATAATAAAAAAATATCTTTTAGTAAAATGAAGCACAAAAATCAATCGGACGTTTTCTCTTTGGGATTTCTCATTCTTAATTGAATTGACTAATAACTAAAGTAAAACTAAGGCTAAAATCAATTCGCCAAGTCAATCTCGTCCACCAAAAAATCACTAAAAAAGGATTTGAAAGTTTTATCTCAGCTTTTTCTTACCAAGTTAAATGGATCATTTTTAAAGGTCCAACACCTTTAAGTGATCACCTTTCAAGTAAAAGAATCGCTTGATTCACCTTTAAAGAAAGAACTACGTAGGTCTGATTTCCTCTCCAAAGGAGGGTACGTAGGAGCAAAAGCCCCGCTTTTTTCGACCTCAAAAAATAAAAAGAAATAAAAGTTAAGGCAATACAATTTCCACAATTCTAAAAAATAGGTTGTTGTCCTTCGAGACAAACGTAAAAGGTGCTAATACCTTCCTCAAGCGTAAATACAACTCCCGAACTTAGAATTTTCATTTTGACCGGTTTCCTTCGGTTTTTCCGATGTTTTCCACAAATAAACGTTGGTGGCGACTCCGTGCATCTTTCCTCCTTTGGAAAGCGCGCCCGTGAGCCTCACCTTCGCTAGCCCGCAAAAGGGCATGTTGCGACATTTCATATTCACCACATTGGGGTATATCAGATTGTTTTTGAATGATAGATATAAAGGGTTTTATTTTCTTAAGGAAGGGACTGAAAAATAACTTACAATTTTTTTTTGAACAATAGTCCTTTCGCGAAGCGCAAGCCTCACGCTAAGCGTATCTTTGGTCATGCGCTTAGCCAAAGAGTCTTTGGCGTTTAGCGCTCAACCCTTGCATCTCAGGCTAATTTAGTCCGCTAAGCAGGCCAAGGGTGAGCTAAGCCATTTCAATTCGATCTGAATTGGGCTAAGCGATAGCCTGCTCGCGAAGCTCATTACATTCACTGGCTAAGCGCGATGCATCGCGGCTAAGCTCATTTCCTTATGGGCAGAAATGGGTTTCATTGAGCTAAGCGAAACTCATGCCAGCTAAGCCCAATTCCTTACGGCATACACCTTTGTACATAGTTGTATCATACTCGTTCATGCATTCAATAACTTTTGTGCATACACCTTTGTACATAGTCACTGCATGTTATTGTCACTAGGGGACTAGTGAGATGTTCTATATTTGCTTGAGGACAAGCAAAACTCTAAATTTGGGGGAGTTGTTAGTCGATGAATACGACTAACTTTTGTGTATAAAACCTGTGTAAATTGTATAAAACTCCTCCAATTTATGGTTGTTTTGTAGTATTGTAATTACTTTTTGTTAAAGATAGGTAATAAATACTTAGTATGTCCATTTTGTGTTTAATAATCATTTTCTCTCAATTTCAAGTTAATTAGGCAAGTTTGTGAAGTGCTAATTTTCACCCTCTCGCTAAGCCAATATGCTGGCTTAGCAAGCCATCCACTGAGTGCAGCACTCCTCGGTTGAGCGCGAGGAAGAATCTGGAAGAAGGATGAGTTGTGCATTTGCACTAAGCGAAGGGTCATCTAGTGAAGCGCACCGCTTCAGTCCATCCGCTTAGCGAGAAAAGCATGCGCTAAGCCGAAATCCACTAATGAGCGCTAAGCGCGCAAGCATGAACAAAGCCACCTATTTAAGCCTGAAATCAGATTTTGGAGTGGAGTTTGGGCCTTTTCTTGAAGCTTCTGCATGTTCAGGGTTTTCTAGAGAGAGAAAGGTCCAAGTTCCAAAGAGTTTGACAGATTTTGCTGTGTGAAGACCTGTAGAGAACTGAGCTTGAAGAGGAAGCCGTCCTGAGAACTTGAGATGAGTTTGTGAGTGATTGTGAGGTTCTTGAGGTGGAGGAGACATCCCCACCACATGTATTTCTTCAATCCTTCATCTTTCTCTTCTCTTTGTTGTAAAGGAAGCTTCCCAGTTATGGAAAGCTAAATCCTCTGTTGGTTCTTCCTTGTAGGTACTTCATGTAAATACCTGTATATTTATTTAATGATGTTTTGTGTGTTCACTGTGCTATCAGAACTTCATTCTACCATGATTTTGCCTTGATCACATAGATGCATGTGTTTTTAGGATCATTCAACAATGGAAACTAGTTTGATTCTTAGAACTTGATAGGATGGGGCTAGTATATCGTATTATCACGAGGGATCGAGGTACGGTAACCTAGTTGTTGTATGTTTGTCTTAATGCGGTTCTGGTCGAGTTTAGTCCAACAAGAGGAATCTGCGAACGATGCCTGATCAGAATTAGGCTAGACTATCATGAGGAATCGGGGTTTAGCATTTCAGGAGACACCATAGAACACATGAGAATTGTTAAGTAGAGAATATCCTTTTAACATTAGGCACCTATTAGGAAGACCAATGTGTTACCTACTTGTCTTTATGCATCATTACTCACATGATTTTCCTTTTTCATAGTTAGTTACACACCTGTTCATAGTAAACATATCACTTTTTATACTAGACACCTATTCACTGAAGTAGCTTTACCAAGTAACACAAGTTCCCTGAGAGTTCGATACTCGGTTCTTACCGTTTTATACTACTTTCGCGATCCGGTGCACTTGCCGCAATTGAACAGTATGCAAAGCTTTCCGTCTTTGAACAAATACCCCTCATCCAAATAGAATCCATCTTTGGCCTTTAGCCCACAACTCTCATAAATGGGAGAGAAATGTTCATCTAAAGCATACAATTCCCTAATGTTATCAAATCCTAAAATTTGAGCTCCTAGGGAGAAAAACAATGTGTGCCTCGTAGAGAGGGCATCAACTACCACATTTGTTTTTCCCGTTTTTTATTTGATAACATATGGAAATTGCTCTAGGTACTCTACCCATTTTGCATTCCCTTTGTTTAACTTGCTTTACCCTCTAATGTACTTAAGTGATTCATGATCACTATTGATGGAAGCTTGCTTGTGGGGCTTCTATGAAGGCTGGATCTTTGAGCTTCAATGAGGTCCTTTAATGGTGATTTTCCACCATGGAGATGCAGTGGAAGACAAAGGAGAAGAGGTGAGAGGAGGCACCATCCACTAGGGAATAAGCCATGGAAGAAGGAGTTTCACCACCAAGATGAGCCTTAGATAAGAAGCTTGGAGAGGGTGCTTCAATGGAGGAAAAGAAAGAGGGAGAGAAAGAGAGAGGGGGGAGCACGAAATTGAAGGAATAAAGGAGGGAGAGAAGTGGAACTTTGAAGTATGTCTCACAAGACTCTCATTCATCAAAGTTACAACAAGTGTTACACATGCTTCTATTTATAGACTAGGTAGCTTCCTTGAGAAGCTTTCTTGAGAAAACTTCCTTGAGAAGCTTCTTTGAGAAAACTTCCTTGAGAAGCTAGAGCTTAGCTACACACACCCCTCTCATAACTAAGCTCACCTCCTTGAGAAGCTTCCTTAAGAAGATTCCTAAAGAAGCTAGAGCTTAGCTACACATACCTCTCTAATAGCTAAGCTCACCTCCTTGAGATGAGAAGCTAGAACTTAGCTACACACCCCCAATAATGGCTAAGCTCACCCCCATGACAAAAAACATGAAAATACAAAAAAAAAAGTCCTTACTACAAAGACTACTCAAAATGCCCCGAAATACAAGGCTAAAACCCTATACTACTAGAATGGCCAAAATACAAGGCCCAAACGAAGGAAAAACCTATTCTAATATTTACAGAGATAAGCGGGCTTATACTTAGCCCATGGGCTCAAAATCTACGCTAAGGCTCATGAGAACCCTAAGGTCTTCCCTTGGATCTCTAGCCCAATCTACTTGGAGTCTTCTACCCAATGCCCTTGCGGGATAGGATTGCATCATTCCCTCCACCTTGGAAAGGATTTGACCTCAAATCCCGAGGTTCTTCATACTCTGGGCTCCTTCCCTCAACACCTGTAAAAAGAACAAAAACATATGTATTAGTGGTGTTTGGAATGTTGAAGTAAGGTAAGGTCTGAAAACCCATTTCCTGGGCATCTTCCCATGAAGGAACATGGTTTCTCACCAACTCAATGAGTGGTGCTACAAGTATAGAAAAATATGGGACAAACCTTTTGTAAAAGTTTGTTAAGTCATGGAAGCCCCAAATTTTTCTTATACTTGGTGGAGAGGGCCACTCAGGAATGACCTTTATTCTCTTAGGGTTCATGGGAACCCC
Organism: Glycine max; assembly: GCF_000004515.6. NCBI lineage: Eukaryota > Viridiplantae > Streptophyta > Magnoliopsida > Fabales > Fabaceae > Glycine > Glycine max. The sequence continues at coordinate 38,562,401 of NC_038251.2, read as the reverse complement.
TTGATCACTATTTGAAAAATTAAGAAAAGTAACGCAATAAAACATACCTTTTTCTGTATTTTCATATTGATTATTCCTACCAAAAAGTATGACAAACCTAAGGTGTCCCATATGAGTACCTAAGTTTGTATTGAAACTAAAAATAAGAACAAACCTACCTAATGGGTCCCTATGTACACACACCATGAAGATGTTAGGTGTACGAGTGATTTTACAAAAGAGGGTTGCACCACTCAAAACATTCATCATACCACCTATTTTAGGGACTTGGTGCCTAATAATACCTATTTTGGGCACCAACAAAGCACAAGGATTTAAGCTCTTGTGAACCAAACCCTCATCCAACAACTTCTTTACTTGAGGAATAAACTCAAGCCCAAGAGGTGTGGCAATTCTAGCAAGTGCCTGTTTACAAAAGAGAAAATGTGGAGGTTGTCTAAGAGGGAAAATTTCTTTAATGTTTGTCTTTATTGTAAAATGAGTTTCCTTCTTAGCTAAACTCTTGGAGGAGACACTTACCTCCTTACACTTCTCTTTAACCACTAATGGTTGTCCTTCTTCTTGGGGATAGATTTCTTCACTAGATTCTTCCCCTTTTGTTTTTTCACATTCACTAGAGGAACGTTAAGTAGTAGCCTCATCTTGGCTACTATAAATGTCTTGGCCCCTCATAATCATGGTTTTTGTGGTGGGGCATTGAGAAGTAATGTGTCCTCTTCCAAGACATTTAAAGCACTTTATAGAGCTAGTTTTCTCTTGCATACTAGCCTTAGGGGCTTGCTTTTCTATTGTCTTCCCCTTATCATCTTTGGGCTTAGAAGGTGTCACCCCTAAGATGCCTTGACCTTGGTCTTTCTTTGGATAAGAGTGAGAGCCATAAGATTTTGAAGTAGACTTGTTTTTAAGTTGTTGCTCTACCCTTATTTCCCAATCTAAGTTAGCCTCTACATTGTCCTTCCCATGGAAGTATGAGAGGTTAATGTTAGCCTCTTGAGGCTTTCTTTCCTTTTCTCTTCTATGGGAGTGAGGTCTAAGATGTGACCTATGCCTTCCTTCGTAATAGTCACGAAGTTCTTCACTTAGGCTTTTGCAAGAGTTATGACTACTATAGGAGGCATGTTTTTCTCTTTTCATTTATTTCATTATTTTTCTTCTTTCTTCCTCTCTTATTTTCTTTCTTTCATCTTGACTTATTTCTTCCACTCTTTTTTTTTCTTTTTCTTTTCTCTCTTGTTTTTCTTTCCATAACTTGAGGGAACTCAACTCATCTAAGATTCTAGATAAAGGGTCTTTATGACTAGTACCCTCGCCATTAACACTAGATGAATGATGACTCATGTTGGTTCCTAAGTTGCGATTCTTTCTTGTTGGAGGTTTGAAAACAAAAGGTAAAAGAAATTATGGTTGAAACTATCCAAAATAAACACTAAAAGAGGTGTGAAAGATAAGGTAAAAAACTAATTGGTAAAAGGAAACCTATCTAGGCGGTTTGACAATGGAAGGTAAAGGAAATAAGCTATGAAAGTAAGCAAGAAATGTAAACAAGGCGAATCCTAAGAGTGTTTGGATGACCACATTCAAGTTTCCCAACAAAACACTCACTATCCTAGGGAAAAAATTGCCTTAAATTATTACACACAAATGGAAGTTTGGTAACCTATTGGAGGCTCCCAACACACTTCCAATGAAAGGCCTTTTTGTTACAAAACTTGAAAGCAATGAAGGTAAGTAAATTGCAAATTACAAAATTAAAAAACGGTCCTCAATTTTGGTGGTTGTTCTCTCTTTGGTGATTCACTCAATTTGGAGTGCTTCTTAGTCCAATAGCTCTTAAGGTGGTTGGCCCTTTGCTTCTTGACTCAGATTCTTCAAGGGATGACACCAATCCTCCTTTCCAATTCCCTATATGGCAACTCACAAACAAGGAAACAAAGAGACAAGCAATAACCAAAGACCAAAAAAAAAAAGAAATGAAAGATAAACCAATGGAGTTTTTAACAATACAATTTTTCAAGGATTATTCAACAATTAAAGCAATGAAAAGGACATAGAAGCAAGCTAGGACTAAAAGAGAAACTTAGAATGGCTCTAGAGTAGAGTAAAAAAAACTAAAAAAAAAAAGACTCAACAAACCTCTAGCTTTGGCACTTGTCTTCACACTAATTTTTAATTGAAATTTCTAATTATAGAATAAATTTTGAGCCAAAACAACAAGCACACTTCCCTTTCACCCTTTTTTTTTCTGGATACTGATTTTCCTGCCAACTTGTGTGATTTTTCGTATTTTTTCCTTTTATCCAAATCACTTGTTTCTTTTTTTATAAATTTTTTTTCCAGATGTCTATAAAATTCAGTAAAAATTTCAGCTCAAAATTCGTAGTAACCAATTCTCAGTAATTTTTACAAGTTTGTATGTCCAAGCTGCCAGCACCAGCGATTTGTTTCTTTAAGCATGGTATATTGATTACCTTGGGCTTACTTTCAACCTTCCTATGTATGTTGAACTCACTAGGATTGTTTACCACAGTTTTAGGAGTTCAATATTCACTTAGGATCAACATTTCAGCCAGCAATTCAATCACCAAAACTCAAATTCACAATAGACACAATCATAAGGAAACCTAAAAGTTCAAGAAAAGGTTCACAATCAAAGACTCTCTAAGAATTTTGCATGAACATGTTAAGGACTAATTAACATGAAAGATTTGACTCAAATCAAATAATAGGCTAAAAGAATTTCATACACTCATGAACAAATGATTTAGACAAAGAAACAAGAAAATAAAATTCAGCACAACATAAGAAATCTTATGTGACAAGTTTCATGACTAGACATGACTTCTATGACAAAACTACAATAGATGAATAAGTCACTCTAGATTTTTGAGGTTTTCTTCTACTTTAATATTTTTGTAAGAATTTTATGGTTTAGGTTTCAGCCACAAAAAATAACAAGACAAAACTCAAAGGAACCTAAACTCAACATAATTCATGGTTCAAGAACAAGAACAAGAAATTTGAACCAGAAAATCAAATCTAACTTCTATAGCAAGTTTAATCGGTGCAAACTCTAAAGAATCATGTTAACAACATTTAGAACAAGACATGTGAGGAGATACATGGAGAAAAATGATGAAAAAACAATGGAAGAGAAGGTAAAGAAAAAAATTAATGGAGGTTTAAGGAGCACCTACTTGAAGCTCTTGTGCTCTGATACCACTTGATGGAAGCTTGCTTGTGGGGATTCTATGGAGGCTGGATCTTTGAGCTTCAATGAGGTCCTTTAATGGTGATTTTCCACCATGGAGATGCAGTGGAAGACAAAGGAGAAGAGGTGAGAGGAGGCGCCATCCACTAGGGAATAAGCCATGGAAGAAGGAGCTTCACCACCAAGATGAGCCTTGGATAAGAAGCTTGGAGAGGGTGCTTCAATGGAGGAAAAGAAAGAGGGAGAGAAAGAGAGAGGGGGGAGCACGAAATTGAAGGAATAAAGGAGGGAGAGAAGTGGAACTTTGAAGTATGTCTCACAAGACTCTCATTCATCAAAGTTACAACAAGTGTTACACATGCTTCTATTTATAGACTAGGTAGCTTCCTTGAGAAGCTTTCTTGAGAAAACTTCCTTGAGAAGCTTCTTTGAGAAAACTTCCTTGAGAAGCTAGAGCTTAGCTACACACACCCCTCTCATAACTAAGCTCACCTCCTTGAGAAGCTTCCTTAAGAAGATTCCTAAAGAAGCTAGAGCTTAGCTACACATACCTCTCTAATAGCTAAGCTCACCTCCTTGAGATGAGAAGCTAGAACTTAGCTACACACCCCCTATAATGGCTAAGCTCACCCCCATGACAAAAAACATGAAAATACAAAAAAAAAAGTCCTTACTACAAAGACTACTCAAAATGCCCCGAAATACAAGGCTAAAACCCTATACTACTAGAATGGCCAAAATACAAGGCCCAAACGAAGGGAAAACCTATTCTAATATTTACAAAGATAAGCAGGCTTATACTTAGCCCATGGGCTCGAAATCTACCCTAAGGTTCATAAGAACCCTAAGGTCTTCCCTTGGATCTCTAGCCCAATCTACTTGGAGTCTTCTACCCAATGCCCTTGCGGGATAGGATTGCATCAACTATGAATGACAAATTCCTTGGAAGATGTTCGCACTCCAGGATACTACTTGTTTGTGTGGATGTGAAATCTACCTGCAAGTGCACCGGGTCATCAAGTAAATAATTAAAACAATGTGAACCGAGTATCAAACTCATGGAACTTGTTCATTTGATAAAGGTTTGTTCAATAAGTAGGCATTTGCAAACAATAATCATGATTGTGAATTAAAGTAAAAGTATGTTCTATTCTAATTACAAAGCAATAAACATGAGCAAGTAAGTGTGACAACAGATCTCTAAAGGCGTTGGGTCCTGTTACTGAGCAAATGGATGCAATTAAGGATGTTTCTCTAATTAAAGATGTTTTTGTGCTCTATGCTGAAGGCTCAAGTACTAAACACCAATGTCTCGTGAGTTTAGCCTAATTCTAATTAAACTTTGTTCGCAGATGTCTCTTGTTGAACTTAGCTCAATTGAACAGCTTTATGATCACAACATAATAAAAACGAAATTATCGCACTCCGTGTCCAGACATACGGTAACCTAATCCTGCTCTATCAAGTTCTAAGGAGACAATACATCTTTCAATGCTAAAGCCCCTAACAGTAAACACATATGGGTGATCAAGTCACAAGCATGCAATAATAAAGTACTGATAGAAACAATGAACACAAAACAACCTTAATTAGATAGGGAAAGAGTTTACATCAATTACTCAGCAAGAATCCCCAACTAAGGATTTAGCCTTCCATAATAAGGAAGCTCTTTTTACAATGAAGAAGAGGAATTAAGAGAAATTGCTTGCTTACAAAGGAGTGGGGATGTCTCCTCCACCTCTAGGAATCTCACAATCACTCAAAACTCACAAATCTTCCTAAAAGATCAAAACTTGGCTTCTTTGCTCTGTTCTTTGCCTCTGTGTATTTCACTCTTTAAGCTTTTACGGCTATTCAGCGCTCTTTCTCTCTTTCTACTATTCCAGGCTTAAAAAGGGCTCACTAACCTCGATGTCAAGCTTAGCGCCATTTTCTTAATATAGGCCAAATTAATGGTTGGGCTGAGTGACTCGAAGGTAAGAGAATTTGAGGTGACTCCTCGAGCCTTGCACAAGGCAGTAATCAGGGCTAGAAATGCAAGCCGTGAGGAGTTGGACTAAACAATGAGTGAAATCTGACCGGAAATAAGTGATCCTAAGTTCATGTTCATCTTCATTACAAGCCTATAGACTAACCTGGCCCTATCCAAATTAAGATAAGAAGTATGGGATGTCGGGGCCAAGTTAGAATAAGATAGAACACTCCAGGTTTGGGCCAGAGTGGTAAGATCTTTCCTCAAGAGCTTCCACGGCAGACCTTCGACATTAAGTACAAATCCCCTCCCAGGGATACACAGCCGGGCTGCAAGCTCCTGACGATCAGGCCTCAGTCTAGCAAACCTGGAGTAAGAGGGGAAGCTCTCCCCTTGCTCCATAAGCACTAGAGTCTCCAAAAAGGTGTTGAGGGAATCCGCATCAAATTTTATCAGGTGCCCTCAAACCCTAACATGCTTTGGTTCTTTGTCCTCAAGGACATATAGGTTTGCATAGAATTCTTTAACAATTGCCACATCAATGCTTCCCTCAGTCAAGTTGGTCAGCTGTTTATGCCAGTTTCTTCTAATCAATTCTCTTCTGAAATCATCAAACTCAGTGATATACAACTTGACATTTCTTTATGGCAGAATGTTCCTGGCAAGCACATTATCTGAGTAACGGTCCCAGGCCTCCTGTGAAATAAATCTTGATCTATCATAACTGAGACACTAAAGCTATGGCTTTTCTTTTACAGGAAGTCATCTGCAATACAAAAAAATCAAACCACAAGATTAGATAGGAATTTATTCAAATTAAAAAGCAGAAAATAAAACTGAAAATCAGACTGGGCGCTTAGTGCAAGTGATGCAATCTTACCCCCCTAAGGGCATTGGATAGAAGACTCCAAGAAGATTGGGCCAAAAATGCAAGAGAAGGCCCTAGGGTTCTCATGAGCCTTAGGGTAGATTTCGGGCCCATGGGCTAAGTATGAGCCCACTTATCTTGGTACATATTAGATTAAGGTTTCATTAATTTTGGGCCTTGTATTTAGGGCTCCATAATGTAGGTAAGGTATCCTAGAAATATAGGATTTTTCAGCCCTTGTATTTTAGGGCACCTAGACTAGTTTTTGTATTAGGGGTAGTTTTGTAATTTCACATGCACTAAGTGGATATTTGATGTGTGTGGTTGGAAATAAATTTAATTGAATTGGTAGAAGCCCAATCCAATTAAATTTTAGAGGGGGAGGCGAGCATTTGCTTACTACACCCCATTGCCACATCATATAGTCACACTTTGTGCATGTCCTTCATGCTTTTCATGCCTCATGACACCTAAGCACACTTAGTGAAGAATCTTGGAATTGATCTTGGATTAGTGGGCTGAAACATAACTAAAATTCACTAATCATAATTAGTGAAATTTTGGCTCCAAAGTTTGGCTCCACAAATTCAATTTCAAATTCAAGTGAAATTTGAATTTCCCTCCAATTTTGTGTGACACTTAGGCTATAAATAGAGGTCATGTGTGTGCATTTTTTTCAACTTTGATCATTTGAATATTAACTTCAGATTTCAGAGCTCTTTTTGGAGCACAAAATTTCATGCTCTTCTCTCCCTTTCCCTTCATTCATCTCCTTCTTCCTCCAAGCTCTTATCCATGGCCTCCTATGGTGGTGAGCTTCTTCTAGACTCATCTTCTCCTTGAAGTGGCGTCTCCTCTCTCTCTTCCTTTCTTCATTCCGCTGCCATTCATCTTCCAAGAAGCAAAGAAATCCATTGATGAAGAAGATCCTAGGCCTACAAGCTCCAATGGAGCTTGCATCAGCAAGTGACTCACTTAGCACGCCTTAGGAAAAACTACTCATGCACTAAGCGTGATAGCCACGCGCTTAGCGAGTGAACACAGATCCAATTTTTTCTATAGAATTGGCTTAGCGAGCAGGATCGCTAAGCCCAATTCCATAAATTTTCAAAACAGATAAGGATTTATGCTTAGTGCGACTACTCTAGTGAACAGCACTGGCTTAGCGAGCAGGCTCGCTAAGCCCAATTCCAACAAATAGAAAAACAAAGAGATAATTGCGCTTAGCGTGACACGACACGCTTAGTGCACAACAAAACACAAAAATTTCAAAGTGTCTGAGAACACATTACTTGCTTAGCGCACAGGCGCGCTTAGCAAAATACCTTGCACATAGGTAGCATGAAGATGCCTGTCGAAAATGTGTATATATGTTGGCTAGGTAGCATGAAAATGCCTTTCAAAATGTATGTATATATATATAGCATTAAAATGGTTTTCAAAACAAATATATGTGTATATATATAGCATGAAAATGCCTTCCAAAATGTGTGTATATGTATATGTGTGGATATACGTCATAAAATGCCTTTCACCAAAAATATATGTATATGCATGTATATATATATATATATATATATATATATATATATATATATATATATATATATATATATCATAAAACAACCCATGCATCAATGTGTAAGTAGTTTCTACTTAAATTTTGACATTTGCATTTATAATAACAAAGAAAACTTCGAATAAAATGATTGAGAACCCCTTGAATCAAGTACTGTAGTAGTGATTCAAGGGGTTCTCAAAACAACAAACATATTCAATTAGAATTCAAATTCATTTTTATGGAATTAATATAATACAAAAGAAATATAGGTTTTTGTATTGTGCATAGGATTTCTTTTTTATTTTAGTTTTTATTTATTCCTGAAAACTATTAATTCGGCCATTAGTTTGATAATTGGTAGAAATAAGTGTGCACCATTTTAGTTTGCTTTGCCTTTAGTTTGATAATTGGTATTTCATGTAAACTGACTTTACAAATGTGTCATCGCAGGAAATAGCTCCGAAAAAGCTTCCAGCCAAGAGGTCTAGGAAAGATGCTGTTGGAGAGGGTTCTAGTTTGGCCCCACAGGTAGATGTGGAGTTTGATGGACATAGGTTCCGAAGTGAGGAACACCAGCGAAGCTTTGAGGCCATTAAAGGCTGGTCGTTCCTCAAAGAGAGAAGAGTCCAACTAAGGGATGGAGAGTATGTTGAGTTTCAAGAGGAAATTACCCGGAGGCAATGGGCTCAACTTGTATCAACCATGGCTAAGTATGATCCCGAGATAGTCATGGAGTTTCATGCCAACGCCTGGCCCACGGAGGAGGGAGTTAGAGACAAATGCTCCTAGGTGAGGGGCCAGTGGATCCCTTTCGATGAGGATGCCATTAATTAGGTTTTGGGGCATCCATTGGTCTTAGAGGAGGGCCAGTGCTGTGAGTTTAGCCAGAGGAGGAGTCAGGCCTCAGGCTTTGATGAAGAGGCCATCAGCCTGTTGTTGTGCGTTCCGGGGCAGGACTTTTCTTCGAGCGTAGCGGGGAGACGGGTGCAGATCATGCGCACCAGCATGACCACCCTCACGCAGATTTGGATGATGTTGCTGCTCAGCAACATTCTCCCTAGCGACCATAATTCAGACCTCCCCCTATCGAAGTGTCAGCTGGTCTAACCATCCTGACTCAAGTGAATGTCCATGTTGCCTAGCTGATCTCAAATGCTATATATCAATTTGTAGGGATCACACCTCAATGACAATGGACCCTGAGAAGTCTAACAGGGCCCTGGGGTTTCCTTCTTTGATCACGAGCCTTTGCCAATTCTATGGAGTGTCGATCACTCCTACCAAACTTATTTGGCCCCCCATCAACAGGGCCTTCATAGAGAAATATTGTGTGCCAAGGCAAGCACCGCAACATGGCTAGGCACAACAGTAGCCAGCTGTAGATGCGCCATCACCACCTCTACAAGAGACACCATCCCTAGAGTCCATCTCCACTCACTTGTGAAGGATAAAGCTCTAGATGCACAGGTACATGCAAAATGTGACTGGCCAGCAGAGCCAGCACGCCAGTCTTTTCCAATGGCCTACCCCCGAGCAGTTCGGGGCCACGATTGCCTAGCCTGGGGATGAGCCTGATTTTGAGATAGGGGCAGGACCCACAGGGGCCCATGGGGACGACAATGGAGCTTAGGAGGATGATGACATGGCTGTTGTGCTGGATTTCTTCACTTGACGAGGCAGCATTGCATGGCTGAGATCACCCAAAAAATTGTGATTTCATCATTATTTTGTTATTGCTTTCAGTTTTTATTCGTTATCTCATTTTGATAAAATTGTACTCTTTGTTATTGCTTTCAGTTTTTATCTTTTATCTCATTTCGATAAAATCGTACTCTATGTTATCGCTTTCAGTTTTTTTGTTATCTCATTGTGATAAACTTTACCGCTTCTAGTGTATTGTCGTATTGTTGCGTTGTTATGGTTTGTCTGAATAAAAGAAAAACTAAGTAGAAAAAAATAGGGCCTTGTGTATTGTTTTCATTTACACGCCTTTTGTTCCTCATATTACAAACTCTTTCTAAAAAGAAAAAAAAACAAGAAAGAAAACTAAAAAGCCAACATGCTTTTGAAAAAGAATGACCACCAGTTTTCTTTGGAAAATTCACGGATCAAAACACAGAAAGGTTTTTGAAAGAGAATGAATGTGGAACTAAAGGGTGAGCGCAATGAAAGAATTTCCCGAATGCCAAAATAGATTCGGATATTCGCATGATTTGATAAAAGAACAATCCTTGAAACACTGGTTCGATCAGAATGGGGAAACAAACCCTAAGCCTTAGTGTTTATATGGCCACAAAGCTTTATGTTTGAGTGTCCACATGGATGTGTGTTATGATCAGTTTTGCATAAATTTCTAATCATCATCATCATATGCATGTCATGAAAATGATTTGGGGCATTCCCTTATTCCTAAGCCACCTGTGAAACAAACATCCTGGCATACATCATGTCTCGCCATTTGCAGACCTTTTGAGCTAAACATCAAACTTTTTGTCCAGAACCTTGACCTAAGATGGAAATTTCCAACCTTACCCTTGGAAGGGACAACAGAAAGATCTTCTGAGAGAAGCTCCCTTTACCTTAGGTTACGAATATAAGTTAAGAGAAAAGAAAAGAAAAAGAAAAAAAAATCAATCAATCAAGGATTGAAGAAAAGCAATAGAAAAGAAAAGGAAAAAAAATCAATCGATCAAAGATTGAAGAAAAGCAAGAGAAAAGAAAAGAAAAAGAGAGGTTCTTTGAACCCGACAGTGTCTAAATGATGTGTAGAATTGTCAGAAAGAAAGAAAATAGTAACAATGACTTGGTTAAAACCTGAGGGATGCGTGAAGCAATTCCCTTCTTAGTCACAAATCAAATCTTTGTGTCCGCTTTTGTTCTGTGCTGAACCAAAGAGAAAAGGAAACAAAAAGGAAAGGCTAGAATGACCAAAGCCAAATTTCCCACCAAAATCCAACTTCCTAAAAGTCCTGTTTGATCCATGCTCGCGCATATTATCTTTTATTTTATGGGAAATGACTTACAAAGTCAAAATCATGACATGTCTGTGGTTTGGAGTTAGGATGAAACGCTCGCCTGTGTGAGATTTTATACACTTTGAGCGGTTTTCCTCTATTTCAATTGGAACCAGTGTTTCTTCTAATGCTCTTTTAGAAATGAAATGCAAATGTCCCAAATCTCATTGGTGGTTATGAGAAATTCTATTAGCATGTTTTCCTTCCCCAGTAGTCACATTGTTTTTCTTCAAAAAAATATATGTTGCTCTGATCGGTTTGGAGGTTTGTTCTTTGCTAAGCGTGTTAACATTGTAGTAAAAGGTTTTCAAGACTATTAAAGTCTGACGTCATGCAAAGACAACCATGGTCATCTTCTTTTTTGTTTCAAGACTATTAAAGTCTAACATCATGCAAAGACAATCATGGTCATCCACTTTTGTTGTTTTCATGACTATTAAAGTATGACGTCATGCGGAGACAATCATGGTCATCCGCTTTCATTGTTTCCGAGACTATCACAGTCTTTTTTGCCTTCCAGAGACAATCAAGTCCGTTGGCATGTGGAGACAATCATGGTCATCCGCTTTTGTTGTTGTTAAGACTATTACAAACTTCTTTTCCTTCCAGAGACAATCAAGTCCGTTGGCATGCGGAGACAATCATGGTCATCCGTTTTTGTTGTTTTCAAGACTATCAAAGTCTGTTGTCTTGTGGAGATTATCAATGTCTTCCGCTCTTTATCTTTTCAAAGACTATTAGAGTCTTTCGTAGAGACTTCGATGTCTCTCTTACTTTGCAAGACTTCAAGGTCTTTTGTTGATATACCTGATGTCTCTTATGCTCTTTCTTTTTGACAGGTTTCACTGATTGGGCTTTTGCTAGTGGTCGGTCGGATGGTGAGATCGCTTGAACGAAATTAGTGTCTTTATCTTTACTTCCCTTTTATCTCCAATAAAAGATAAGTAAAGAGGGGCAACTATCATACCCTAATTTTGTTCGAGGATGATCATTTGCCAACATTTGGATTCTCGCCAGCCAAATTAAGCTGCTTAACACTAATTATCGTGCAAGCTATAGGGTTTTGTGATGTTTCAAAAGAAAATATGCAAAATATTCAAAAGAAAGGCAAAATGGTCACTTTTGGGGCATTTTTCAGCCCCTGGGCCCACTAGGAAGCTTAGGGATGAAGTAACCAGCTCGCCTGGGCGAGTTAGGTTACTTCTGGAGGAAGCAAGCAGCTCGCCTGGGCGAGCTGCTGTGTAACCTCCACCCCTCATTTCCTATAAATAGGCATGAGGGGGCTAAGGAGAAGGGTCCAACACCTGAAATCAAGAGGTTTTCAGTGAAATTAGTGAGAAAAAGGAGAAAGAAGAAGAAAAATCAAGGTCGAGGCGCTTCCGTAACGTTTCCGTGATCGATTCCATGATTGTTCTTCATCCGTTCTTCATCGTTCTTTGTTCATCGAATGGTTAGTTCTTATTTTTGAATTTGTGAATTCATTCTATGCGCCCTTAAGGCTCCACTCTTGCTTTTCACATCTTCATCTTCATTCTTCTACCATCAATAGTTTTCTTTCACTGTAAAGCGAGTTTCCACCAATCAATTGTGTTGTAATCTCACTTAATCAATGCAAAATAAAAATTCAACCAATTGTTTGTGCTGTAACCTCGGTCAATCATTGAAAAATAAATTTTCAACCGGCCATTTACTTTGCAAGTCCTCTTTTAAGGAGTTTGAAAATAAACTAGTGAAACCAAAGCTAAAATCAACACACAAACAAGCTTTTATCCACAAAAATCGCTTGAATCCGTTCAAAGGTCCAATGCCTTAAATGGTCTCTTGTACTTTTATCAGTTAAAATGAACCTTTTAAAAGTTTAAAATCAACCCTACACATAAGTTTCTTGCTTTCAAAGAACTACGTAGGTCTGATTTCCTCATCGCAATTGAGGATACGTAGGAGCAAGAGCCACACTCTTGTCGACCCCAAAAAGTAAAAAAAAAAAACATAAAAAGGGAAAATAAAAAAAAAATTGAAGTTATGATTTTGCACATTTGATTAAAAGGTTTTTTCTAACTCTCTAACCTTTATTCTTAAAATTCATAGACCATCTTTTGGTTTTTTCTAACGTTTTCCTCAAATAAACGTTGGTGGCGACTCTACGCATTTTCCTTCCTTGGAAGACGTACCCATGAGCCTCGCGTCGCCCTCCCGTCTAAGGTGAGGTTGAAATAGTACCCTCACCCTTAACACAAGATGAATGATAGGTCTTGTTGGTTCCTATGTTATGTTTCTTTCTTGATAGGTCATTCGTAGAGAGCAAACATGTCTTTTGGAAACATGAGACTGATGCTGATAGTTTATTTTCCAGATTATCCAAGATCAAAATGGATGGATTCTCTCAACCGATGAAAGAACATAATTTGGAAATATTGGGTCTACATGTGTAAATCCCAAGCCGTAATA